>NW_004444284.1:527718-528780 GCF_000243295.1 Trichechus manatus latirostris | reverse complement strand
GTGTCATAGAAAGGCTGAGAAGCAGATTTGAAACGGTGGAAGACAGGATCAGTGGAATTGAAGACAAACACTTGGATACAACTCTTTTTCAGGAAAACTCAGAAAAAAGAACAAAGAAAAATGAAGAGACCCTGAGAGTTTCGTGGGATACAATCAAATGCAAAAATTTTCCAGTGAGTGGAATTCCAGAACAGGGGGAGATAAGAGAAAACACAGAGAGGATCACTGAAGAACTGCTGACAGAAAACTTCCCCAAAATCATGAAAGATGAAAAGCTGGCCATCCAAGAAGATCAAAGAACCCCATATAGGAGAGACCACAAAAGAAAATCACCAAGGCATGTCATATTCACACTCGCCAAAACCAAAGACAAAGAATCCTGACAGCAGCTTGTGAAAAACAAGAAGTCACATACAGAGGAGAAACAGTAACACTAAACTCAGATTATTTGGCAGAATCCATGCAGGCAAGAAGGCAATGGGATGACATATATAAATCTTGAAAGAAAAAAATTGCCAGCCAAGAATAATATATCCTGCAAAACTCTCGTTCAAATTTGATGGTGAAATTAGATCATTTCCAAACAAACAGAAATTAAGGGATTATGTAAAAGTCAAACAAAACTTAAAAGAATTATTAAAGGGAGTTCTTCGATCTGAGGACAAACAACTTCAGCTCACAGGCAGAATCTAGGAGGAAGGATCATACCAGCCAGATACCACTCTAGTAAATGAGCTCTCAAGGACTATCCAAAACCAAAAAAAATACAACAGGGACTCACAGCAGTTAAGCAGTAAATGACAACAACATCAAAACAATAAAAGAGGGAATAAATTGCATAGGTATGGAACCTTCTAATGGAGAGGAAGGCAAGGCGATAGCAAGTAATGGTAGACTGCTTCAAACTTAGAAAGATAAGGGTAAATTTCAAGGTAACCAAAAAGAAAGTTAACAAACATACTCATAAAAATAAAAAGGAAAAACATAAAGTCTCAGCAAAAACAAAACCTACAAAAACAAAAGAAATGAAAAGAAAATCCACAAACAAAAGGAACTCAGCAC
>NW_004444284.1:519179-523050 GCF_000243295.1 Trichechus manatus latirostris | reverse complement strand
TGTAGTAACTGTTAAATGAGAAACTATTTTGTTCTTTAAGCCTTCATCTTAAGTGAGAATAACAGCACAATTGGAAGAGCATAGACAATGTCACTGAACTGTGCATGTAGAATTTTTTGAAATGGTGTATTTTTGGCTATGTGTATTTTCACCACAAATAAAGGTTGAGAAGTTAGCAGGTTGACATGTTGTGGGGTTGTTAACCAATCCAATAAAACAATATGTGTACTACTGTTTCATGAGAAACTATTTGTTCTGCAAGCCTTCACCTGAAGTACAATTAAAAAAAAAAAAGGCAAAACAAAAGTTGTAGTGTGAGCAAATTCAGGCAAAAAAAAAAAAAAGTTGCTCTGTAGTCTTGTATATTCGTCTTTTCCAGATAGAAAAGGGTAGTCAATAACAAGCCCATTACATCACGATTTAATAAAAAATACTGTGTGCTTCCTTGATTTGAATTTCAAGAGGTCTCATTACTACAAATTGGTAAAAGGCCAAATTTTCAGTAGTTATTTTTTAATGTTAACTCAGTAACCATTAAGTACTTGGTCACTATGCATTTATTAAGGAAAAAAAAAAAAGAAACTTTTATGAAATCTCCAGTCCTCAGGAGTATTCTTTTCCATCATTGTTTCTTCATAAAGAAAACTCACGCTTCTCTAATTTGAAAATTGTTTATTAATTGATAAAATATTCAAATATATACTATTGTTTTAAGCTAATCATAAGCTTTATTTTTTAACAATTGTAACTAGTCCATTTTGGGTCACCTGTTTTTACAAAATGATCTCCCTGTATGCCTCTAAAGTGACTGCTTGGAATAAACCTTAAGTTTTAATTTCTTTCTATTGGATTAGTTTTAACAGGATCAGTATGCAGAGAGCTAGAAAACACCAATGAAAGAAATCATAGAGGATGTAAACATGTGGAAATATATTCTATGTTCATAAATTAGAAGACTCAATATTGGCCAGTTGTCAATTCTTCTCAGCTTGATCTATAGATTCAACACAATTCCAATCAAAATCCCAACAATCTATTTTGTAAATTTCAGGAAACAAATTCTAAAGTTTATATTGCAAGGTAAGAGATCTAGAGTCACAAACATTATACTGAAGGAGAACAACTAAGTTTGAGAACTCACATTACCTGATTTTAAGACTTACTATAAAGCTACATTAATTAAAACAGTGGGGTATTGGTGAAAGAATAAGCGTATAGATCAATAGAGTACAATTGACAGCCTAGAAATAAACCCAGAGAAAAGTATTCAACTGATGTTTAACAAAGGAACAAAGGCAATTCAATGGATAAAGGAAAGTCTCTTCAACAAATGTTGCTGAAACAATTTGGCATCCACATGCAGAAAATGAACCTAGACACATCTTAGGGCTTTCACAAACATTAACTCAATAGGGGTCATAGATCTAAATGTAAAAAGCAAAATTAGAAAACTTTTAGAAGAAAACGTAGGAGAAAATCTATGTGACCTTGAGTTTAGTGATGAGGTTTTAGGTGCAACAAGCATGCTACATAAAAGAAATGATGGCTAAGTTTGACTTTATTAAAATTAAAAAGTTTTGCATTGTAGAAGACTGTCAGAGAATAAAAAAAAAAAAAAAGCCACAGTCTGGTAGAAAATATTTGCACAACCCATGTGTAATAAAGGACATGTGTTCAAAATATACAAAGAATGCTTAAAACTAAATAATAAGAAAACAAAAACCCAAAGTTATGGATTGAATTTTGTCACCCCTCCCCAAAATATGTGTTGTAAATCCTAACCTATATGCCTATGGTTATATTCTCATTCGGAAATAAATTGTCTTTGTTATGTTAATGAGACAGATTAGTGTAGGGTGTGTCTTGAGTTAATCTTTTACAAAATATAAAAGGAGCAGATTAAGGAAGCACCCAAAAACAAAACGAACCTGCTGCCATTGAGTCTATTCCGACTCATAGGGACCATATAGGAGAGAGTAGAACTGCCCCATAGGGTTTTCAAGGGTCACCTGGTAGATTCGAACCACTGTAGCTCTTAACCACTATACCACCAGGGTTTCCAATTAAGGAAGTAGAGATGAAGAAAGTGAGATGCTAAGCCACAGGAAGATCACCCAGAAGCAGAAGCTCAAAGAGACAAGGACCATAATCCAGAGCCAACAGAGAAAGAAAGCCTTTCCCTAGAGCCAGCATCCTGAATTCTGACTTCTAGCCTCCTAAAGTGTGAGAAAATAAATTTCTGTTTGATAAAGCCAGCCACCTGTGGTATTTCTGTTATAGCAGCACTAGAACTAAGACAGAATTTGGTAGCTAGAAATGGAGTTGATGCATTAACAAATACCTGAAATGTGGCACTAATTTTGGAATTAGGCAATGCGTAGAGGCTGGAAGAGATTTAAGACGCCTAATAGTAAAAGCCTAGATTGCTTTGAAGAGACTGTTGGTAGAATTATTGATGTCAAAGGCAATTCTAGTGAGGGCTCAAAAGGAGTTGAAGAAAGCTATATAGAAATTCTTTATCATATTAGAGAATACATATGCAACCAGCAAAAGAATGTTGTTAGAAATATGGGCATTAAATGTGCTTCTGGTGAAGCTTTTTTTTTTTAAGGAAAAAAAAAAAAGCTGACTATGTGATTGGACAATGAAGGAATAGCAATGCTTTTTATGCAGTGGCAAATAATTCATCTGAATTATGTTTAAATGTTTGGTAGAAGAAGAACTTGTAAGTGATGATCTTGGATATTTGGCTGAGGAGATTTCTAAGCAAGATCTTAAAGGGGCCACATGGTTTCTCCTTGCTGCTTATAGTAAAATGCGAGAGGAAAGAGATGGACTTAAAAACGAACTGTGCAAAATAAAAACAGAATGTAAAGATTTGGACTATTCTGTTGTACAAACTAAGGACACATGTCCTAGAATTTTCACCAAGGACATGGCTACACAATCTTTTGTTGAAGAGATTAAGCCTATGACTGATGAATCTAACCAACTACCATGGCAGAAAACCCATCAGCTTAGACTGAAGGGAACAGAGAAAGAATGAAAGAAAAGAACTCTCTCTGTCTCTTGGAATTATACATGCAGGAAACAGGCCAAAAGAGTTACATCTGTTGTCCTCCAAGAAAAGGACCACCCTGGAGCAACTCAGAGATCAGCAGAACTGTTAGAAGGAGCACAGAAAGCAGAGCTGCCTTGTTCTCAAAGGGTGGGGCCATGGCCTCTGGGGTCTCAAAGTGTGCAGAATTGGCCTCTGGATGGTCAAAGGGTACAGTCACAGCCTCCTAGGTTTCAAAGACACAGATCTTCCCCAACTTGGTTACAGAGGATGAGACTGCTGCTCAAATCTGAGAGGGCAGGGCTGCCATGCCCAAGGGGCAGAAGAATGGGGTCTGCTGGGGTCAAGGGGGTGGGGTCACCACTCAGATGGACTAGGAGAATGGGGCTGCCCAAAGCCAAAGGATCAGATTTGCTGTCCCAGTGGGCCTGGAAGGCAGAGCTGAAGCCCAGGGTTCATAGGCCTCCACCTAGAATCCAGAGAGCTTGGCCAACACCCAGAGTCTGGAGGGTAGGGCCACTGCCTAGATGATCTCAGAGAACAGAGGATTATTTTCAAGGATTGAGAGCTAATGTAAATTGTTCAGCTGGGTTTTGGGCTTCCTTGGTTCATGTTATCCCTTCTTTCCCTCCAATTTCTCCCACTTGCAATGGAAATGTACATCTTGTGCCTGCTCCATCATTGGATTTTGGAAGCAGATAACCTGTGTTCTAGATTTCACAGGTTCCCAGATGAAGAGAAATTCTGTCCTGGGATGCAATGATGAAATATGCCTGATGTCTCATATATATATATATATATATATATTTAATT
>NW_004444284.1:508091-519079 GCF_000243295.1 Trichechus manatus latirostris | reverse complement strand
AGATGATTCAGAAGATGAGATTTTGGACTTGGAGTTGATTTAAGAGTTTTGTGATGATGTGATGGGGTGAATGTGTTTTGCATGTGGCAGGGACATGGATTTTGGGAGGTCAAAGGGTGGGATGTTATAGATTGAAATGTGTGCTCCCAAAAATAATTGCTCTAAATTCTAATCTCTATGCCTGTGGTTATAATCCCATTTGGGAATGAGTTGTCTTTGTTATGTAATGGTATAGGATTAGTATAGGGTGTGTCTTGAGTCAATATCTTACAAAATATAAAAGAAGCAGATTAAAGAAGTAGAGATAAGGGAAGAGAGATGCCAAACCACATGAAGATCACCCAGGAGCAGAAGTTCAAAGAGACAAGGACCTTCCCCTATAGCCAGCACCCTCAATTCATACTTCTAAACTTCTAAATTGTGAGAAAATAAATTGCTATTTGTTAAAGCCATTGTTCGTGGTGTTTCTGTTATAGCAACTCTAGATAACTAAGACATCCAATTAAAATGGACGAAAGATCTGAAGAAACACCTCACAAAGAAGATATACAATTGGCAAATATACATATGAAAAGATACCATTATTTGTTATTAGGCATTTGAAATTAAAACAAGTTATCTGTAACGTGACACTTCTACACAACAATGAAATGTCTCTAAAAAAAGAAAAAAACTATAAATACCAATTACTGTTGGGATGCAGAGCAACAGGAACTCTCCTTCATTTCTTTTGGTTATGCAGATTCATACAGCTACTTTGGAAGACAGTTTGATAGTTTTTAACAAAGGTAAACATAATTTAAACATAAAATCCCACAATGATGCTCCTCGCTATTTGCCGTAGTGTTATGGATTGAGTTCTGTCCCCCCAAATTATGTGTTGTAAATTCTAACCCTTATGCCTGTGGATATGATTCCATTTGGGAATGGGGTTTTGTTCATGTTAATGAGGCCGTATCAGTGTAGGGTATGTCTTAAGTAGATGACATTATGCATTTGTCAAAACCATAAAACATTACTACACAAAGAAAGCATATTGTTATACAGTTGATTTAAGAGAAACTTTGTCAATAATTACAGTATGTACAAACTAAATATTTTTTTGAGGAGAGGAAAGAATGATGGGATAAAGCTAAGAGAACAACAAAGAATGTCACTCTAGACTAAAAAATAAAACTCTGTTTACAAGAGTCAAACCCAAAATAAAATAATAAAGATTTACAGTAAAGTAATAGAAACATATACAGTGCAAACATTAACCAAATTAAAGTTTATGTAGCTATTTAATATCAGAAAATCTAGACTTCAGGTAAAAACATTAACAGAGATAAAAACTGACATTTAATAAAAATAAATAAAAGGTCCAATGACCAACATGACAGAAATATTCTACACTTGTATACAACCAGTGAAATATCCTCAACATTAACAATATATTGACAGAATTAAAACACTCAGTAGACAAATACATGAACCCAGTGTTGATAGAACTTAGTAAATGATATAACAAGCAAAAGCATTCAGTAAGAATATTAAAGATTTAAACATGAAAATAAATTCTACCTCATTGTCCCAACATTTGCAGAATGCACTTTCTCTTCAATTGGACAACCAATATTTATCAAAACAGATGATAGACTTGTCTACAAGACAAATTGCAATACATTTCAAAGTTTTGAAATCATATACAGAGCATCTTCTCTACCATAGGAATTATGATAATAATAAAAAAAATTAAAATATAACTATAAAATCTCCAAATGTTTGGAAGTTAATATACTCCTAAATGACCCATAGTTTGAAAAGGAATATAAAGTAGATCATAAAAAACATTTTAAACTGAATAATAATAATAAAATCACTTATTAAAACTTTTGGAATATGGACAAAATCATTCTTAAAAACAATTATATAACTTTGCAGGCATATATTAAGAAATAAGAAAGTCTGGAAATCATTTAAGAATCCACCAGAGTGCATTTATATGAAGACAGAAAATTAGAAGGAAGAAATATGTTGTTGTATGCTGTCAGATCAATTCCAACTTATAGCAACCCTATATAGAATAATAGAATTTATAAAGGTGAAGTCAGATACCATTAAAATACAATAGTGAAGAGGAATAAAGCCAAAAGTTCTTTCTTTAAAATGACTATAAAAATTGACAAATATTAAACTGAAAAGTAAAATGGAAAAATTTGAAATAAACAAACTAAAAATATCTATTTATATAGCTATTAAAATTGAAAGAGAGAAATCATATATTATCAATATTAAGAATTAGTAAAGGGAAATTGTTACACACCATCTAGAAATGAACAATATTATTTGAAAACAGTATGACAAAAACTTGAAAATTTGTCACGGGCAGATTTCTAGTAAAAGATAAATAATCAGCCCTCACCAAAACCTAACCCATTGCCATCAAGTCGATTCTGACTCTATAGGACAGAATAGAACTGCCCCATAGGGTTTCCAAGATTGTAATCTTTATGGAAGCTGACTGCCACATCTTTCTCTGTGGCTTGGCTGGTGGGCTCAAACTACCAGTCTTAGCCGCAGAGCACTTTTAGGTCTTCTGGGAAGCAGATGTAAGAAGAATTAGAAGTACAAGAGGTTTATTGGAAGAAAAGGACTAGGAAAGATAAAATGGAAAAGTAGACGGTCAGAAACAGAAAGCTTTCAGGCCATCATGCTGATCTGACACCTTTGAAAGGAAAGTGGACAGGAAGCAATGTCGGGCAGGGAGGACCTCAGACTACAATCTGGACCTGATGAATTTTAGCCAACACAATTGGGAGCTCTGAACAAGGACTGTCTGTTAGAGAAACCCTGCATTGCTTAGGAACGGATGTCATACCACGTGCAGTTATTGGATAGGAGCTACCTGGTAAGCATGTGGACTCAGTTCAAAAGCCAAGTGGGTCCTGAATTCACCTGAATGTAATGAAACAGTATATTCTTTCTTGAAGGGAGATCTGAGCAGCACTTTTCAATGGCTGCCACATAAATCTACTAAAGAACTTCAATCTGTGATTATAAACATTCACGTGGAGTGAACTCCAAGTCCAGATGACATCATCAATGAATTATAATAAATATAGAAGGAAAAAATAACACCTATGTTACAAAAATTCTTCCAAAAACTAGAAAATGAGAAAACATTTCTCAACTATTTTTATGACGTCAGCATAACTTTGATACCAAAGCCTGGCAAAAGCATTATAAGAAAGAAAAATTATAAGTCACCTTGTGATAAAACATAAATGACAAGGCTCAAGCAAATCTTAGTTAATAGAATCTAGTTATGTGTAAAATAGATATGTATCATGGAAAGTTAAGTTTATTTCAGAAATACAAACTGGTTTCTATTGACTATCGAGTCATTGTAATTCACTGCATTGACAGAATAAAGTAGAAAAATAATATGGTCATCTCAATATTTTCAGAAAGAACTTATAAAATATAAACTTCTTTCATTAATAAAACTCTTATGGAAATAGAAATATAAAGACACTTTCTCAATAAAATAAAGGGAACAAGACAAAGATTCCTACTATCAGCATTTCTACTTAACATTTGTCATGGGTTGAATTAAGTCTCCCAAAAAGTGTGTGTATCAAGTTCGCTGGGCCATGATTCCCAGTATTATGTGGTTGTCCTCTATTTTGTGATTGTAATTTTATGTTAAAGAGGATTAAGGTGGGATTGTAACACCCTTCCTAAGGTTGCATCCCTGATCCAATGTAAAGGGAGTTTCCCTGTGGTGTGGCCTGCACCATCTTTTATCTTACAAGAGATGAAAGGTAAGCAAGCAGAGTTGTGAACCTCATACTGCCAAGAAAGCAGTGCCGGGAGCGGAGCGCGTCCTTTGGACCTGGGGTCCCTGCACAGACTAGCTCCTAGTCCGGGGGAAGATTGATGAGAAAGCCAACAGAGAGAGAAAGCCTTTCCCTGGAGCTGACGCCCTGAATTTGGTCTTGTAGCCTGCTTGGACTATAAGAGAATAAATGTCTCTTTGTTAAAGCCATCCACTTGTGGTCTTTCTGTTAGAGCAGCACCAGATGACTAGGACAACATCGTGCTGAAAGGCCCTAGCAAAAACAATAGGAAAGACAAAGACACAAAGAGCATAGAGTTTGCAAACAATGATATAAAAAGATCAAATTTTACAGATGACCCATGTCAGCTTTCATTATATTCATGGTGATAATTTATATGTGCTAAAATATATTGATCATCATGGTCATGGTTTATTTTCTTGTTTTAATGCTTCGAATTTCTCCCCTATCTTGTAAGCAAATCTACTGCAATCAACATATTTTTGTGGCATTTTTGGAGTTTTATGGAATCATTTAAAAATTTTACCTCTGACATCTGGAATTTACTTGGTGTATAGTGAAAGCTTCATTTTATGGGAGCCTGAAACATTAATAACCACAAAAAGAATTCTTTAAAGTGCATAAAGATATGCATTAACTGTGTTTACCAACCCAGTCATAATAGAGAGTAAAAAAAAAAAAAGAGAGTTAGGTAGATTTGAGTTTTAATCCTGGCTCAATTTGGCCCTATAAAATTTCCCTTTTCATTCACTAACTATGTAGCCTTGGATACGTCACTTAACATTTTTGAAACTCATTTTATTCAATATATAAATTGAGCATACTCTTATCTTAGAGAATACCAGAATAAAATAATGCATTGAATGTGTCTCACTATAAATCAAATAAAAATGCACGTTAAACCTCAGTTCCCTCTTATATTAGACTCCAGGAAATATATAAATCCTAAATATATTATTATATTTGTGTACAAAATGATGCATTGACTTTAACTAATGTATTCAATAATACAGTCATTCAACAGAATTTATGGTTTCTTTAATTTATGTCAGATAGTACACTTTTCCAACATATAACTTGAAAAATTCAGGTCCAGCCTTTAAAGAGTGTTGAATCTATTTGAGATAAAAATTATAAACAATTACAAAATAGAAATTATGTTGTGCTACAGAGAATCCATATATCCTAAGTCAGCACAGAGGTGGGGCAGGTAAACCACACATGTATGGAAGAGATGGGGCAGGACACAATTGGCTCCCTTAAGGGGACTCTTTCAGAATTTAGACAGACAAACGAGAATTAGCAAGACATAGAAAACGAAGTTCCAGAGAGAAATGTAACATAAAGACACATGTTACATTTGGAGAAGTAGATGATGGGGTAAAGGAAAAGATTATGTGATAGTATAAAAAGTGAATTTTTATCTTGAACATAGTTCGGGGTATTCAAGTGTTTTGCTTTTATTTGTTTTGTTTTGTTTTTGGTGGAGGATAAGAACTGTTTGGAGTTTGGAAAGGCTGCCTGGTAACAGTATGGCCTTTAGAATTAAGATCTCAAAACAGAGAAAGGGAGGTGGGTTAGGAAACCATTTGTAGTAGGACAAGTAAGAAATAATAAAAATCCTAACTATGGCAGGGATAGTGAGAATAAAGGCAAGGGCAATTTAGAAGTGATAATCCTTAGATTTCTGGCTTACTTAGGTGGAGGAACAGTGCATGAAGCTTTAGCCTGTTTCTTGTTATTGTTATTTGCTTTGGTTCTTTAAATCATTTCATTTTCCCTGTTCTAACTAGACTTTGGTTTCAGCAAATGCTTATGTGAAAGGATGAACTCATGGTAGATTCATGATGGGATTATTGTAATTTTCAGAAGGATCAAAGGCAAGGTAGTTCCACACTGAAGACTAAATTCCTCTTCCTGAATTTATGCCACAACACCAAATAAACGCTGGAACTTAATTGCAAGGAGATTGAAGGATAAGTGGGTGTGTGGGTGAAGGTATGTGAGATTATACATACGAATGAATCTAAAAATACAATGTTTAAGAATCTATTTGTTGTCACTATGCTTACATGGAAGTGATTAAACATTCTGCATCAGATTTGTGGTAGTCAGCTCTCATTCATAAAAGAACAGGCTGCTCCATTTGCAGGAGTACAACTAACCCAGAGCTTTCAGCTACAGCACCTTTGGAATCCACTGAAGCCGAATCTGACATGGTACGTGTTTGTTCCATCAGCTTCCAGACAATGACTGAGCAAGTGGCAGTGTAAGGGCCTGTCAATTTCTGACCAATGGGGGTTCCTCTATGGGCAGTCTGTGTATCAGAGCTCCCCATTAGGCAAGCTGAGACTCTCTGCTCTCTGAGAACCTTCACCTTTTTCGTTCACAGGTGTCAGATCTACATTATGGTCTTGGTTTTTTCTGTCTACTCCAGTTCCTTTTCCCCTTTATCTTTCAAAACTACTACCACTACACATATACAGTATTTTTGACTATGTTTTGGATCTGCTTCCCAGGATACCCAATTGACATAGGACTGAATGGGTGCTTAGAAATTAAGCTCAGTCTTAGAAACGTCATTTTTGATATTACATTTCTGTACCCCTGAGGCTATCAACTGTGATTATCATTATACCTAGCATATAGAGATAGCAAGTGAAAATCTGAGTGTGGCTGTGCCCATCCAGGGCAAGTATATGATATAAGATGACAAGAGTGTTAAATACAAACCCAGGAAAACACTAATATCTTAAGCATATATGAAAGAGACTGGTGAAGTGGACTAAGAAAAAAACAGAAATGTAGAGAAGAAAAGGAGAGGTATCAAGAAAGCTTACAAAAAGAGGGTTTCAAAAATTCAATTATATATTATAAGGATTTTTACAACTCAGCTAGGGCTATTCTTAATCTTTGTCTACATTTTTTTATAGGCTATACTATGTCCACACCTCTGCCTGTGAAGACAATGTAGTGAATAATTCCCCAATGTTGGTTAAACTTGTGTGGAAATTCTGTATCTTCTTCTTGCTCTACCTCATCTTTTCTTCAATCTTCCATTGTCTTCCACCCTCCTTGATCTCCCTCTCTTTGCAGTGGAGGTTGAAAAGTAGCTATTTATTAGGAATGGAACAATTGAACAACTGAAGACACCTGAGAAATTCCCCAGCCTGTAACGTTGCTATATAAATGTTTGATATCCATCATAAGTTTGAATGATACAAGTTAAAATACATGTATATTCAGATTTATATGCATTAAACAAAGTACTACACAGAGTATTTTCTCAAAAACGAAAAAGAAGAAGACATTTGTTAATGATGATATAATAATATGGTGATGACTAACATGCCTTGGGAAAGAGGCAGACATATGAATATATTTTGAAGAAGATAGTATGGATTTCTTGTAGTTAAAAGAAAGACAAATTAATTTATGTAATACATGTCCACAAAAAAGAGATCTACTTGGTATTTCAAATAATTTCCCATCTATGCCTTAAAAATGTGCACAGTTAATACCATGGATGTATATAAACACAAGTATTAATAAGGTGTAATGATAGGGAAATTAACACAAATTTCTCAAACCATTTAAAACCTGACTCAGTTTATGGTCAATACTCAAATATGGTGAGGGTTGTGATAATGCAATGCATAATTTACACTCTGGAGTTCTACCATGAGAGTGAGCCAATACTACCCTTTCCAAGAACTGGTCTGAAATCTTATCCTGTTTGTTGTCCTCCTCTTCCTTGTTGTGCCTCCCTCCTCCCTCTCCCCCTTACTGATTTATCCTAGGATGACTTCCTTAATAAATTACTTGCACATGAATTCTTGTCTCAGTTTCTTTTTCTGGGGAACCCTAATCTAAGACAGTTGTAGCAGAAGTAGTCTGAAGAAGCAGACTCTGAGGATTCTTGAGTTGGATTAGTCACTGACTGAATTTCAATATTAATTTAATCAATAATAATTAGTGGAATATTGGCCATCCTGGCATATTGTGTCATTGCAATTGCTAAGACTTTAAATTGTAGGAATTTGGATAAGATATAGATGGACTGGCATGTACTCACTCATAAAATATTGCTTTTGTGAGAGATGCAACTATTTCTAACTATTGTGAAATTGGTTGGTTGTTGTTGAACACTATTATACAATGAAGAAAAAAAAATATTAGTGGCTCAGATCAAATACCAACTAAGAGCACATTGTGAAATAAAATATGAAAATAGTACTTGCAGCTAGTATGGCAAACAGTGAAAAAGGATTTTTAAATTATAAGGATTTTCTATGTATCAGTAAATAGAAGACAAAATCAAAAAATAAAAAATGCTAAAAATGTGACTAGACGAGTTAATAGAAAAAAAAAGGAAAAGAGAAAGAAAGAAATAGTGAATATATATGTATATATATGTGTATATATATATATATATATAAGACAGTTATTTTCAAATTTAATTGAGGGCAAAAAAATCAAAATGACATAATAGGCATTTCCCTACCAGATGAGCAAAAACTCAGAGGGGTGATCATATCCAGGACTAATAAGGATTAATAAAGACAGCTGCCCCTCCTAAACTCTTGTTAGCACTGCAAATTCATCGAACACTTTCAGAAGGCAATTTGGTCATAGTTAAATGCAAATTCATTTACACTTTGATACAGAAATTCTACTTATAGAAATTTATCTAATTAAGATGTTTTTGTTGTTAGCTGCTGCTATGTTGGCTCCCAGCTCATAGCAACCCCATATGTTACAGAGTAGATCTGCTCTTAGGGTTTTCCTGGCTGTGATTTTTATGGTTCTGCTGCTATTCATAATGTTTTAACTGGCCATTTTTTTTCAGAAGTAGACTGCCAGGTCCTTCTTCCTAGTCTGTCCTAGTCTGGAAGCTTAGCTGAAATCTGTCTCTCATGGGTGATTCTGCTGGTATTTGAATACTGGTGGCATAGCTTCCAGCATGACAGCCACGTACAAGCCCCCACGGTATGTCTACAGGAAGATCATTTAATACAACTATTACTCAAATTTATGCACCAGCCACTAAGGCCAAAGATGAAGAAATTGAAGATTTTTACCACTTTCACAGTCTTAAATTGATGGAACATGCAATCAGGATGCATTGATAATTACTGGTGATTGATATATGAAAGTTGGAAATGAAGAAGGATAAGTAGTTGGAAAATATGTCCTCGGTAAAAGAAATGATGCTAGAGGTCACATGATAGAATTTTGCAAGACCAATGACTTCTTCACTACAAATACCTTCTTTCAACAACATAAACAGTGACTATACACGTGGACCTCACCAGATGGAATACACAGGAACCAAATCAACTACATCTGTGGAAAGAGATAATGGAAAAACTCAATATCATCTTTCAGAACAAGGCCAGGGGCTGACTGTGGAATAGACCATCAATTGCTCCTATGCAAGTTGAAGTTGAAGTTGAAGAAAATTAGAACAAGTCTACGAGAGCCAAAGTATGAGCTTTAGTATATCCCACCTGAATTTAGAGAGCATCTCAAGAATAGTTTTGATGCATTGAAAACTAATGACCAAACACCAGATGAGTTGTGGAATGACATCAAGGACATCATAACATGAAGAAAGCAAGAGATTATTGAAAAGACAGGGAAGAACGAAAAGACCAAAATGGATGTCAGAAGAGACTCTGGAACATGCCCTTGAACGTTAAGTAGCTAAAACGAACAGAAGCAATGATGAAGTAAAAGAGCTGAACAGAAGATTTCAAAGGGTAGCTTGAGTAGTCACAGTAAAGTATTATAATGACATGTGCAAAGAACTAGAGGTAAAAAATCAAAAAAGAAGACCATGCTCAGCATTTCTCTAGTTGAAAATAAACTAAAGAAAAAATTCAAGCTTCAAGTTGCAGTAGTGAAGGATTCTATGGACAAAATACTGAATGACACAGGATGCATCAAAAGAAGACGGAAGGAATACAAAGAGTCACTGCACCAAAAAGAATTGGTCGATTTTCAACCATTTCAGGAGGCAGCATATGATCAAGAACCCATGGTACTGAAGGAAGAAGTCCAAGCTGCTCTGAAGACTTTGGTGAAAAACAAGGTTCCAGAAATTGATGGAATACCAATTCACATATTTGTTTCTACAAACAGATGTAGTACTGTAAGTGCTAACTCTTCTATGCCAAGAAATTTGGATGACAGTTAGCTGGCCAACTGACTGGAAGACATCCCTATTTATGCCTGTTCCAAAGAAAGTTGATGCAACAGAATGCAGAAACTATTGAATAATATCATTAATATCACATGCAAGTAAATTTTTTTTTTATATTGTGCTTTAAGTGAAAGTATACAGTTCAAGTTAGTTTCTCATATAAAAATTTATACACACATTTTTATGTCACCCTAGTTACTCTACCTATAATGTGACAGCACACTCCTCCTTTGCACCCTGGATTTCCCATGTCCATTCAGCCAGCTCCCTTTTGGCCTTCTCAACTCACTCCCAGACAGGAGCTGCCATTTAGTCTCATGTATCTACTTGAGCTAAGAAGCACTCTCTTCACGAGTATCATTTTACTTCTTATACTCCAGTCTAATCTATATCTGAAGAGTTGGCTTTGGGAATGGTTTCAGTTCTGGGCTAACAGAGATTCTGGGGACTATGTCTTCTAGGGTCCCTCCAGTCTCAGCCAGACCATTAAGTCTGGTCTTTTTACTAGAATTTGAGTTCTTCACCCCACTTTTCTCCTATTCCGTCAGGGACTCTCTATTGTATTCCCTGTCAGGGTGGTCACTGGTGATAGCCAGGCACAATCTAGTTCTTCTGGTCTCAGGCTGATAGATTCTCTGGTTTATGTGGCCCTTTCTGTCTCTTAGGCTAACATTTTCCCTCTGTCTTCGGTGTTCTTCATTCTCCTTTGCTCCAGGTGAGTTGGAACCAATTGACGCATCTTAGATGGCCACTTGCTAGCTTTTAAGACCCCAGATGCCACTCACCAAAGTAGGATGCAGAACTTTTTAATAAACTTTGTTATGCCAGTTGACCTAGATGTCCTCTGAAAGCTTGGTCCCAGACCCCTACCCCTGCTACTCTGTCCCTTGAAGTTCTTGGTTGTATTCAGGAAACTTCTTAGCTTTTGGTTAAGTCCAGTT
>NW_004444284.1:489980-501017 GCF_000243295.1 Trichechus manatus latirostris | reverse complement strand
TTATAAATACATATGCAGACCTATACACACAAGCGTGCACAGTTTTTTATTTAAAAATTGGATTAAAATTTAAGAGCTGTGGCTGTTAACCGAAAGGTCGACAGTTCAAATCCACCAGCAGCTCTTTGGAAACTCTGTGGAGCAGTTGTACTCTGTCCTATAGGGTCTCTATGAGTCAGAATCAACTAGACCACAGTGGGTATGATTTTACACACACACGGACACACACACACATACACACACACACATATATATATATAACAGTTTTATATATATGAAAGATCTTTGGGTGGTGCAAACAGTTTGCCCTCTACTACTAACCTAATGGTTGGTACTTCAAACCTACCCAGCAGTACCTCAAAAGAAAGGCCTGGCAATCTGTCTCCATAAAGATTGCAGCCAAGAAAACCCTATAGAACAATTCTACTCTGTAATATATGGGGTCACCATGAGTTGGAATCAACTCCACAGCAAAAAGTTTTATTTTTTCTCAATACGCATACACACACACACATATTCTACACATCTTGTTGTAGTTGTTAGGTGCCATCGAGTCAGTTCTGACTCATAGTGACCTTGTGTACAACAGAAGAAAACACTGCCCGGTCTTGTACCATTCTTGAGACTGTTGTTGCAGCCACTGTGTCAGTTTGTCTCTTTGTGGTCTTCAGCTTTTTCGATGACCCTCTACCAAGCATGATGTCCTTCTCCAGGGACTGATACCTCTGATAACATGTCCAAACCATGTGAGATGAAGTCTCACTGTCCTTGCGTCTAAGGAGCATTCTGGCTGTACTTCTTCCAAGACAGATTTTCTTTATTATTTGACAGTCCATGGTATATTCTATATTCTTCTCCAACACCATGTTTCCAAGGCATCAATTCTTCGATCTTTCTTATTCGTTGTCCAACTTTCGCATGTACATGAGACAATTGAAAACACCATAGCTTGGGTCAGACACATCTTAGTCTTCAAGGTGACATCCTTGCTTTTTAACACTTTAAAGAGTTGCAGCAGATTTTCCCAATGCCATGCATCTTTTGATTTCTTGACTGTTCCTCCCGTGAGTGTTGATTGTGGATCCAGGTAAAATAAAATCATTGACTTCAATGTTTTCTATGTTTATCATGATGTTGCTTATTGGTCCAGTTGTGAGGACTTTTGTTTTCTTTATGTTGAGGTGTAATCCATACTGAAGGCTATGGTCTTTGATCTTCATCAGTAAGTGCTTCAAGTCCCCTTCACTTTCAGCAAGCAAGGTTAAGTTATCTGCATATCCCAGGTTGTTAATGAGTCTTCCTCCAATCCTGATGTCCCATTCCTCTTCATATAGTTCAGCTTCTTGGATTATTTGCTCAGCATACAGATGAGTATGTATGGTGAAAGGACACGATGCTGATGCACACCTTTCCTGACTTTAAACCACAAAGTATCCCCTTGTTCTGTTCGAATGACTGCCTCTTGGTCTATCTACAGGTTCCTCATGAGCACAATTAAGTGTTCTGGAATTCCCATTCTTTACAATGTTATCCATGGTTTATTATGATCTACACAATTGAATGCCTTTGCATAGTCAATAAAATACAGGTAAACATCTTTCTGGTATTCTCTACTTTCAGCCAGGATCCATCTGGCTTCAGCAATGATATGTCTCGTTCCATGTCCTCTTCTGAATCCAGCTTGAATTTCTGGCAGTTCCCTATCTATGTACTGCTGCAACTGTTTTTGAATGATCTTCAGCAAAATTTTACTTGTGTGTGATATTAATGATATTGTTTGATAATTTTCCGCATTCTGTTGGATCATCTTTCTTTGGAATAGGTATAAATATGGATCTCTTTCAGTTGGTTGGCCAGGTACTTGTCTTCAAAATTTCTTGGCATAGATGAATGAGTCCTGGTGACACAGTATTTAAGTGCTGATCCTCTAACCAAAAGGTCGGCAGTTTGAATCCATCAGCAGCTCCTTGGAAATCTTGTGGGGCAGTTCTACGCTGTCCTACAGGGTCACTATGAGTTGGAATTGACCCAGTGGCAATGGGTATAATCCACATATATATGTAAATTATATATATAATTTGCATCCTTTTCTACTATCACCTTTTTTTAAAAATGAAGAGAATACATTATATTTATAATAAAATGAAATAAAAATTTAAAGGAATGAAAATGAAATGAGGTTGGCAGTATTCAATGTTCTGTTACCAATTGTATCATGTAAAATATTAATTATGTTCAAGAAACAAATTTTGTAATTATATTCTTTGATGATTTATTTTTGTCATAAATATTTGTATAGAATAATTTTAAATCATTAAGTCATGAAGTTAAAATGTATTTAGGTTCCTTATCAGGCCCCTGATATCTTATAGAACAAGGATAGTTTTTAGATGCTTTTGTCTACGTTCTAACCTGGCTTCTATTCCTCCCAAATATCTTGGATGATTTCCAAACATACTACTTAAAATAAATTATCTATAATTTTTATTGACAGTAGCTATCTTCAACATGTCAAATATACTAATATGTGTATAAAATATCTAACAGGTGCAATAATGTCAGCTTAAGGCCAGAATGAAATACAAAAAGAAAAAAAAAATAATGTGACTTTCTGCTTTGAGAATACTTACGAAATTTTTATCATTTTTCAGTTCAAATAAAGGTCAACAGAGAGTGTTTTTGTATGCATAAGAGTGTAGGGGCAGAAGAAATTGCCTTATCTTTCTGAAAATATTCCAAAAAAATAAATAAAAAACAGTTACAGAATAAATCTCATGTTCAGTGTACCTACTGAATAACATCCAAGAGGAATGATATGTTTTAAATTTTAAGGAAAACTTTCCCATGACAGGTGATGCAAAGGGTCTGGTTAGAAGAGAGTGTCTGGTCTGAAGAATGTGCTTCTCCCTGCAGGGGGTTTCACACTAGTACATTTCATTCTGGTGCATTCACACTGAGCCTGCAGCTGTGACTGGCTCGTAGCGTTATAGGTGCAAAAGTGTAACGCTATCCACACATTGGAAGTATATTTGTTGCATGAAAGCTTATTTATATTAACAAAACCTATTTGTTAAGATTCATTCAGATGCAAGAAGCAGAAAACCTATACGCGTTAGTGAGGAGTGTCTGGGACAGTTTCAATTTTCCATCTGGGGCCTAAGCTAAATAAGAAAATGACAACAGAGTATTCTCTAGCATAAAATCCACAAGCCTTGGATATAAAGATGGCAGATACAGCTCGACTGTAAGGCAGTTATTTGAATTTAGGTAACAATGGAATGTGAATGTATGATCATTGTTGAGTTGATTCTGACTCAGAGACTCTATATGACAGAGTAGAACTATCCCAGAGGGTTTCCTACGCTGTAATCTTTACAGGAGCAGACTGCTAGGTCTTTTTTTCCAGCAGAGCGGCTGGTGAGTTCTAACGGCCGACCTTTAGGTTACAGTTAAGTGATTAACCATTGCACCACCAGGGCTCCTTGAATGTATGGCGTGCTTTAGCTAGCTATACATTTATAAAAGATTGGTGATTTGCTTGTTGTCTAGGGATTCCCAAATCTTTTTAGGCTGACACCTTTGAAGCGATGCTCAGGACCCAAATATTTGGTTGCTCTCATTGGGATCAAGTTTTACTTCTCCAAATGACCTCTCCTCCTGAAACGAGCCTGGGGAGGTAATGGTCTCTTTCCAAATAGGCAGAAGACACATGCTGACTTAAGCTATTACTGATATACCTGCTCAGACTTCTTGGTAGAATCACTGTTTCTCTCGTGACAGCAAAGGGTAAGAGCTGACCCATAAGATGTTGAGATATAGTATATCCATGTCTCCCTTCATCTCCACTGTTGTCAAGAGTCAAATCAGAGATGAACTCCTTCTTTGATAGGGTCCCATCTTATTATATTCTCCTTTCAGTCCTGGAAAGTCAAGAGGCAGCCTTAAACTGGCCTTTAATTTTATCAGACTCTGTGGCTTTTGAAGACTCAACCATATATTAAGCAAAGGACCTACTCTAGCTCTAACCTTAATGTTAGTCTAATGAATCAATTAAGACTGAAAATCTAACAAAACAAAACAAAAAAGCAAAATAAGCACGCACACATACACACAAACTGAGTTATATAACTGAGAGATTAAAATTATAAACATGGACTCACAACGTGCCATCAATAATTCATTCTTTCTCCATATTTCATGTTATTTTCTTGTATTGACTTCATTTTCAGACATGTTCTCACCTCCTAGTGTTCCCTGACAACGTCTGGTTTATATCCTCACCTGTCCAAGACCAGGAGAAAGATCAGTTTAGAACTTTTGAGACCTTGGCTTGAGTCTCATTGTTTCTGTTTAGAACAGAGGGTCATCTCTGAGCTAATCACTCTAGTTACAAGCATGTGGTCTTGTAGCAGTCCTGGCCTTAGACATTTGCTAATCACTGGAGTCAATAGAAGAATCACCTAAATGTATCTCACAGTTCTATCAGATATTATTATTGAGTATATACAACCTTATATCAATTATATCAGAGATGCATACCAAAAAAACCCATTGCTGTCAAGTCGATTCCAACTCATAGTGACCCCATAGGACTGAGCAGAACTGCTCCATAGGGTTTCCAAGGAGCACCTGCTGGATTCAAACTGCCGATGTTAACATTAGCAGCCGAACTCTTAACCATTAGGCCACCAGGGTCTCCAGAGATCGATAGAGGCTATAAAAAAATACATTTACTGCAGAATTGAGGTGGTAATTTGGAGATGGAGGCAATGTAGCTGTCTCATAGAGGTAAATCAATAGATAATATTTGATAATACAAATTGGGGAAATATGCAGCAATTGAAGCAACACATCAGCTGTATACACAACAAAATGCATAGATGATAAAAATCAATACAGGTTGAAGAAGTTAAAAATAAATAATGAGTGCTATTGCACATTAAGTTTATAAAAATTCTTATGGCTGTTAATAGAGATGAGGAAAATGGAAATATGGAATGTATATAAAGAAGAAAAAACAAACGAAAGAGACAGAAGAAAGAGAGTGAAAGGCTAGGAGAACAAGAGCAAGAGAGAGAAAGAGGTCTTATATAGAACAAAGTTTACAGTATGTCATAATCCAAGACAGATTAATAATTCAGTCACATGCCCCTCAGATACCAAAAAAAGGAGGGGATAGCAACTGGAAAAGTACTTTACTCCTCTTCACATATGTGGAATGTAGCAACGTATTGAGTGAAAACAATGATAGAAAGGACTGACAATTTTATAGCCATATAGGGTATTAAAACCCAAGTTGAGTTCAGCTGCCTGGAACTGGAATTTGACTACATAGTTGCTTACCCTCATTAGGGATTACAGTTCCTAAGTAATAAATAAATACACTGGGAAATACTTCAAAGCTGGTATGGAGACTTGGAAACACCTTCAAATATTCAAGTTTCCTTAGGATCTTCCTGCTTCAGCACTGAGTACCTCTGGTTCAGGTATAACATTACAGATATAATTAAAGAGAAATATGAAGACCAAAAATCATAAGGCACAAGCCAGCTGAGTTTGTCCCTTTTAACAAACTTTCCCTGAAATCCTCTTTATCTCATTGCCTTGACCTTTTATCTACTCGTTCATACCTATTTGCATGATGCCTGAGGAGGTGAGTGTTTTAATCTGACATCTTGAAATAAAACTTGTTTCTGTTAGTAGGGAAGATGGTGAGAATGGGTACTAGTTAGGCATCCAGCAGCATCTGACACATAGGTTATCCATTTTTTGTTTATTTGTTTTAGGATTGAAGTGATCATAGAGATTATGTATGGACAATATACAGGTATGAAAAGAGCATATCCAAAAGCTGCAGAATTATTTATTTGGTAGGTAAGCCATAAATACCCATATCAGTTCTTCAAAGTCTGCAAACTACAACAATGTATTTATTCTAGCACTGCTAACCTAAGACTATCATTCCTGGCCTTGAAACAATTACTGTTATTGAACTTAAACCTCCAACATAAACAACTACAAAATGCATGAGAAGTACAGAAGGGAATTGTTTTCAAGAGTTGAACTAAAAGCAGTCCAAGACGGTGATCCTTGAGAGAAGAGAAAGACATGACGTAAGTTCCAGGTTTGCTCCAGTTTCTTTATTGGCATCACCTTCCCAAATGTGATGCAAGAAGATATAGCCCAAGTGGTGGCTGTTTTGCTGAAATGAGGAAGCAGAGATTGAAGGTTGGAACTGCTAAGGCAGCTGTGATTTGTAGAACAGGATATTGGAGAGGTGGGAGCTATGCACAGAGGTGTCCCAGAAGTGTGCATGGGGGTTTCCCACAAGACTTTAGCTAAAATCCAGATTGTATACCTGAGGCATTCACAAGGTGAGACTCTGCCACCCCTACCAGAGAGTGGCTTATGACAGTTGAAAACTGAAGGGAGATAAAAATGAGAGGTTACTCCTAACAGATGTTGGAATCCCAGCTGAGCTAGAGTAGAGAAATCATTCTGAACATCTCAGGCATTCATTTATACCCCACTTTAGAGTAATGACCAAGAGCACGTCATAGATCCTACAAACATTACAAAGACAATCAAGTAATATTATAAAAAAAATTTATACAAAAAATGTCATAACTTGGATGAAATAGGCAATTTTTTTGAAAAGCACATCTTACCAAAACTGACACAAGAAGAACTAGGAAATTTATTAATGAATGTGAACTTGTCACTGAAAACTCTACAGTGAAAACACTCTCAGTCTCAGATTATTTTAATGACTTAGTCTAACAAATATTTAAGTAAGAAATCATCCCAAGCTTACACAAAATCTTTCTGAAAATTGAGAGGGGAACACTTCCCAACTTATTCTGAGACCAGAATAAGTCTTGTAACAAAACCTGACAAAGACATTATAAGGAAAAAAAAAAAAAAAAAAGATAAATCAATAACCTTCTGAAATATAGAAATACAAATCCTTAATACAATTTTAGGATTTTAATCATAACCAATTTGGGTTTATCCCAGGAATACGAGGCTAGTTAACCTTTCAAAATCAATCAACTTAAATGTATAAATGAGAAAAAAAATCATCTGAATGGATGCAGACAAAATCATTTGACGATATTCAACACACAGTCATGATAAATGCTCTCAGTGAATTAGAAATAGAAAGTAACTTCCTCAAAACAATAAAGCACCTCCAAGAAAAACCAATAGCTGAAATATTCATAAAGGTAAAAAGTAAGTGCTTTCCCCTAAGAACTTCTGTTCTTGCCATTTCTATTAAACATTATATTCAAATTCCTATCCAGGTCAATAAAATAAGGAAAAAAAAAAAAGGGACATAAAGATTGGAAAGTGAATTTAGCACACATTCTTTGTACACAGACCACACAATTGACTACATAAGAAAAATCCTATGGAATATTAAAAAAAAAAATAGAAAAAATAAGTAAATTTGGCAAGATCGCAGAATAAAAAGTCAATAAACAAAAATCAATTTTGTTTCTATATTCTAGAAAGAACAAGCAAAATAGAAATTTTAAAATTCCACTTTAAAGAGCATTCAAAAATGTTAATTACTTAGGTACGATTTAGGAAAGATGTACAAAATCTGTACAGTGAAGACAAAAATATATTGGTAAGAGATATTAAAGATGATCTGAGTTAATGGAGAGTATATGAAACAGGATGTACCTGGGTTGAGTAAATGGTTAAGTACTCAGCTACTAACCTAAAGGTTGCTGGTTCAAACCCATCCAGCTGCGCCTTGGAAGACTGGCCTGGTGATCTGCTTCCAAAAGGTCATGGCCTTGAAAACCCTATGGGGCACTTCTACTCTGCACACATGGGGTCTCTATGAGTTGGAATTGACTTAATGGCAACTAACACAAACAACTACATGGACTAGAAGATTCAGTATTACTAAGATGTCAATTTTTTATCCAAATTAATCTAGAGATTTAAAGTAATCTCAGTCAAAATTACAGCAGGTTTTTCAGTAGAAACTTTCAAGTTGATTCCAAAATATTGTGTTAATGCACAGTACATACAATAGTCAAAATAATAAGAAGAAATTAGAACAAAGTTGGAGGAATATCAACACCTGATATCATGATAGCTATGATGATGAACAGAGTGTGCTTTTGACATAGAGCAGACAAAAAGATCTATAAAGTGTCCAGAGATGTACACTTACATGGTCAAGTTTTGACCAAGGCATCAAGTCAGTTCAGTGGAAAAAGAAAATTCTTTTTAATAAATGGTTCTTGAAAAACTGGGAAAACGAATGGTAAAAAAAAAAAAAAATGATGTTAGTAATACTCTACTCCTACTTCATACAGTACACAAACATTAAGATGGATCAATTACATGAAGTTCAAGAACAGGCAAGATATATGGTGAAAGAAATCAGAGATGTGTTTGTCAATGGGTAATGGGGATTGACAATAGGAAAGGAAATTTCCTGGTGTGATTATAATGTTCTGTATCTTGAATAGTGGGTTGGTTACTTGGGCGTATATGTTTGCCAAAATTCATCAGATAGTACATTTAAGATCTCTGCCTTTCACTCTAGATAAATTTTACCTAGATTAAACAACAAAAAAAAAGGGTTTTAACTTTGCACACTTTTACTTGCAAGGCATGGACAAAGAACTATTGACGTATCCTTAATGAATGAAAAACTGCTTGGGCAATTGAAATCTGCTTTTGGTTTAGTGGAAATATAAACCTCTTCTGAACTTACCAAAGAGGAAAAAAATGGACTAAAGGAAAAATAAATAAATAAAGCCCCTAAGAATTGGCAAAAATTAAAAATAAAAAAAAAAAATAAAAATTGTTGTCATGTCTCTGGAATAAAGCTATGTCTATATGACATTAAAATACACAAGCAAAAAGTGAAA
Organism: Trichechus manatus latirostris; assembly: GCF_000243295.1. Taxonomy (NCBI): domain Eukaryota; kingdom Metazoa; phylum Chordata; class Mammalia; order Sirenia; family Trichechidae; genus Trichechus; species Trichechus manatus. Next base: position 492,120 of record NW_004444284.1, on the reverse strand, counting down.
AATGGAAACACACAGATGTTTTTCTTCAGACCAACAAGTATTCTGATGTTCTGAACTCTAAAGATAGAAGTCTTTGTATGAAGTTGAGCTTTGTTGGAATGAATATAACTACATTAAGGAAAGATGAAAGAGTAAAAGGAGGTGCTAGAGATAAAATTACAATTAAATATTGATGAAAGTTGACTTTGGGAAAATATTGTGCCTTTTTGAAGCAGAGGATTCCAAAGAAAATGTTGTGAGGACATTTGAAACGGATCATGTTTGTGACTGCAGCTCCATTACTTATTTTTTTCAATTTCTGTTTTGTATTTTATACTTTTGCCAAAGGTACATAGGGTTTTATTTTCAAGAAATATTTTTATTTTAAAATAATTAATAATTAAAGATTGAAAATTAATCACTAACTAGCTATCAGGCCTTGGTCAAGTTATAATTTTCATATGTATTTCCTCACCTAGAAAAAAAGCCTATCCTCATCCTTTCACTTACAGAACTATGAGTTTCAACCAATGGTATGCTTGTGAATGAAGTTAAAAAAGCATAAAACACCAGGGGTACTATATGTGTCATTGTAAATATTATCATTGTAAAGTTACTCAGAGCTGAAAAATATTCATAGTTTCTTATATAACATTTTAAGGGAGGGGCTTATAGTTTTACCTATTACTTTTCCTTATTTCCTATCTTCTTTTTTTGTTTTGCCTATAATTGTGTTTTGGCACAAGTCCTAGATTCAGATATTTAGAGACTTGGCATGTTGCTTCTAGCCTTTGGTTATCCCAATCTTTTATATTTATTTTCAGACATAATAATACATTTTATTTTTTGTAAATTTCAACGAATGTTCAGAATCCTTTTGATGTTCAGGATAAGTATAGAGGGATCAAAGAGCTTTACTTGTAGACCACAGTTAGTGTTATCTTTTGTTAGGGTTTTAAGAGGAAAGAGGGATAATAAGCAGAGAGGTTCAGTCTGCTTAGGTTCAAATTCTTACTCTGTCACTTTACCAGCTGTATGACTTTCAAAAATACTTAAATTCTCTATGAGTCAGTTTTATCATCTTTAAATTCTTTAGTTTTATCTATTTCATACATTAGTTTCATGAATTACAGTGTTGATACATTTAAAAATCTTAATAGAAGGGTAAAATAAGTATCAGTTACTGTTTTTAATAATTTCATCATTACCAGGCATCTTAAATGTATATAGATAAGAACAGTACTGTCTATTGTGCATGTAAGAAGAGATGGATCTATACAAGGAAGTTGATTCTCAGAGAAATTTTAGATTGTGGTTGGCTTGGATCTAGAAGCTTTCATGTACCTGTTTAAAAAAAGCAACTGAGTCTAGCCTCACATTTCTATCCCAAAGCATTCTTGGAGATTACTGGAAGCAATCTGTCATTAATAGATGAACTGTTATTATTTATATACTTATTTTAGTGATTTGGTCTCAGTTCTCTGTGGAATGAAATAAACCTGCAAACTTGTCTGAACGCTCAATAAAATAGTGTGATAGCAGTCAAAGTGTTAATTTTTATGTTTTCACACTTCAGAACTACTAATCAGTTGATCTTTTTTCCTTTCAAAAGTCTTTTTTTATAGGTAGACTTTAAGATGGAAAACAACATTTAAATATAAAGAAGAGTTTGTCTTATTGAAATCCTCATCTTCAGGTTCTTAACTTAAAAGCTTAAAAGAAGCATAGGCCATGTCACCCACACTGGAGCTTTAAATGCCCGAGAGTCGTTCCATCTTTCTGGAAGCTAGCGTGATGTTTTAGTCATCTAGTGCTGCTTTAACAGAAATACCATAAGTGGATGGCTTTAACAAAGAGAAATTTATTTTCTCACAGTCTAGTAGGCTAGAAATCCAAATTTAGGGCATCAGCTCCAGGGAAAGTCTTGCTCTCTCTGTGCGCTCTGGAGGAAGGTCCTTGTCATCAATCTTCACCTGGTCTAGGAGCTTTTCCACGCAGGAACCCTGGGTCCAAAAGACGCATTCTGCTTTCTTCATAGTATGAGGTCCCCCACTTTCTGCTTGCTTCCCTTTCCTTTTATCTCTTATAAATTCAAAGGTGGTGCAGGCCACACTCCAGGGAAACTCCCTTTACATTGGATCGAGGATCTGACCTTAGTAAG
>NW_004444284.1:485544-488984 GCF_000243295.1 Trichechus manatus latirostris | reverse complement strand
AGTGAAATTAAAGAAATTTGAGTAAGCCATCTCTCAGTATTACTTTAATAGTTGAGCAATTGTGCTCCCCTTTGTGGTCTACAGTGTAGAGGTATAACTTTGTAATAGCAGCTGTGAAAATAGTCTGCCTTCCTTAGGTTTAGATACCTATCTGGAATCCTGGAATAATGAAAGAAATAAAAACTCCAAAGTGTAATAAGGGTAAAAAACATATGGTAGGTGTGATTCTCTATAATCCTGCTAAGAAAAAACAGCTTGCACACCTATTTCTTTTTTCCCAGAATATATTTAATATGTAGGTATTTATAGAAACCATATACCCTATGCATCATGTTTCAATACACAGTTGTACACTTTTTGTGGCTTAATACTCAAATAATACAATGCTGTGACTTCAGAAAGTGAGAGTTACCAAGGATAATACCACTATAGAAAAACATTCAATTATGGAGTACTTTTCAAAAGTTGGATTGTAAAAGAGGTGTTATAGGGGTGGTCTGGCATTTTATTTTAATTAAATATTCTCTCTCTGTTGAATTCCCTCAGTCTTTAAGCAAAATGAATATATTTAAATTATATTTGAAATACGATCAAAGTGAATCATGTATACTTAGCATTGTATTTAGGTAGACTTTAGAAACTCAAATTAACACATAAACATTAATAAAAATTCCCTTTCACTTCATTTGAATTAAAGAATTAAAAAATGACAATATCTACTTCATAGTTTTATATTTAGGATAATAAATACTAGATAGAGCTGTTTACTTTTCAGACAAAATTCCCTTGACTGATAGCCACCCTATAGGACAGAGTAGAACTGCCCCATAGAGTTTCCAAGGAGCTCCTGGTGGATTTGAACTGCTGACCTTTTGGTTAGCACTGTAGTACTTAACCACTACACCACTAGGATTTTCTAAGGAACATAAATTATTAGTTTTTCAGAAATAGTTTTTAAGAAGAAATACTACTCTAGATCCTGTTCAGAATGTTTCTGTTTGCTGAAATTTTAATATAAATTTACTAAAGAAATAAAAAGGGAAAAAGAACTTGAGAGCAAACATTTGTTGTATGTGTCTAAATCTAAATTAATTCAGACCCATCTCTCAGTACAAAAATCAGACACATGAAGCTTAAGGTCTTTGAATTTCCTCGCACTAATGAGTTGTATACTGATGATTCATATATCTTTATAATTTATATATTTAAAGTAGGGGATGAGGCAATTTTTAGAAATTATAAGAACACTATGATAGATTAAAAAGAATACGTTTTAATGTAGATTTATGTTATTCAGCATAAATGCATTATGGTGCTAGATAAAATGTCTAAGTCAAGTTTTTGGTTACTGGAATAAACTGCTCATTTGGTAATGGGAATTAAGGATTCGATAGCCAGGACAGAGAAAAGAAGGAAGAAAATTCCAGTGTATAATTCCTGAAAGCTATGTTGGGAGAATGATTCACTAAAACCAAACAACAACAAAAAGATTTTTTAGATGTCAGAAGGAATGAGATTTAGAAGAAAAAGTAAGTGCCCATGGTTATTAGAACCATAAAAAGATCACAAATAGTAATCTATAGAAGATTTAGAGACAATTGTTACCACACCATGGGAATTACGGAAAGTAAATTCTTAGTGTTTTAAAAATCTTTTGCCTGATTTAGATTGCTTTTCTATCTGACATCTAATAAACTGCTAGCTGAGAATAATTGGCATAGTGGAATAAAACACAGATTTTTTAAAAAACTGAAGAACTCTGAGTTTGTTTCCTTTTTCTACTATGGGAATACAAATTTAGCCCCATCACATAAACTCTCTGATGAATACACCTAACTTACTCGATTATAACAGACACTTACTATACTTTATTTTCTGTTTACCTAATTATCCAACCAGCTTCTATAAGGTTGGCAAAGACACTATCCACTCCCATTAAACTAGAGTCAAGTTACTTGTGGGAATCTTAAAACTTTAGAATTTATGAGTAAGTGGATTGACTCATCTTGCCAATTTAAATGGATAAGGGTATTTTCACTTTTGATTGTTTTTCTGAGAGATATTTTCCTCTTTCCACTGTATATATATAACACTTCATGTAGAATGAGTGAGGCAAATACTTCTTCCTATATTTCTAGAGTAGGGGTATTCAAAAGACTTTCAGACCCCGTCAGATGAGTGAAAGCAGTGACATGGACCAGCTACCTGGTCCACACGGAGACGGACAAGCTTTATCCAACTGTTTGTTAAGTAGAAATGAGTGCTTGGCTTTACCACATGCCCTGATTTTTAAAAGAAGCTTGGAATCTATATTTTGATGTTAAATATTCTGATTTTTTTCATATTAGATGAATCAAAATACTGTTTAAGCACTATGTGAGCTAACCAAAACTTTACTTTAGTCAGCAATTTTATAGCTTTTATTAAAAAAATCATCATCACCAACAACAATCAAACCATGATAGAATATCTACAGGTTAAAATTCAAGAAGTAAACCTGAAAGACCTTCTCTATATTAAATAGGCTGACTTTTGAATGGTAAACCTCACTTGCTCCAAGGAACTTTCCCAGGTCCCTTCGCTTCCCTAGAAGGATTTAATATGCCCTTTCTCTTCTTAACCATAGTACATTTTTATATCTCCGTTAGAAATAAGAAATAAAAGTATTTTAAAATAAAAGTAGTGTATGAAATATAGAAGGTACAAATATATGATGGATAAGTAATACAGAAAATGTGGTATATATACTGCCTTAGAAAATTCTTGGAGTTATAGCTTTCATAATAGAATGCATACAACAATTTACCACATTAGAAAAATGTATAACTGTTAAGTAACTGTAAAGTTTTCAGGGTAGCAAAGGACTATAATTTCATTTTTTATTCCTGACATTGTGGCCAAAACTCTGAATGTTTAATAATTGTAGAATCAAATTAAATGTCTTACTAAAGGTTGATTCTGATTTTCTGTGTCTTTCTTACCTGCTCAGGAGTGGGGTCTCTTGGCGCTCGTCTATTGTGGAAACAAACAATACTTATCTATTATTTTGGCTCCTTAAAAATACACAAAGTTTGCATTATCAAAGCAGGGCTGATAGGTAACACGCTCAAAAATATCCTGGCAAGAATGAGATACAGTGAAGTGTATTACATTCAGGATTTAGTAAGGTGGTTGCCTAGTAAATGAAAATCAATGACGGATTACTTTCATTTTATGTTTCTTCATCTGTGAGGGATCTATTTCAACCCAAACCACAGAGAAATTTGGATCAAAACCTGATTGAGTAATGTCCCTCTATGAGCGTTTCCAAGAGATAGCTGTTACCATTTATTCTCAGGTTTCCAGTCACTGTTATAGAAGAAGCTATTCTATTTATCTGGTCTTAGATTCTGAGAGTGCATATTTTCTTTTGTCTGATTTTATTATGCTCATGATTTGTT
>NW_004444284.1:483861-485033 GCF_000243295.1 Trichechus manatus latirostris | reverse complement strand
TACAATATGCTTTTGGTCTCCAAATGGTCACTAATATATTTCTTGACATAATAGTAAAATAAACACGAATGCTCATACATATAAGAATAAAAAAAAAAGTATTTAAAAAAATTCAAACCTGCTTAGATAATTCTTTAGTATACTTGATTTCACGTATATCTTTAAAACATTATGACAGTGATGAACTATGAACTCCTGGCATGCCATCATTAACAATGACAAAAGGCCATATCTATTTGCTATATATTCCTTCTCAGTAGGAAAAACAATTAGACTTTATGGAAGCAATAAGTGAAAGGGTGTGTGTACAGTTGGCCTTTTTAAGGCCCTTCTAGAAGTTTTACTTCTGAAGTCAAACAACGGTTTGACTCAGATTTAACTAATAAAGGGGCATCTATATTTAAAAAATCTTGTGATATTTTCAAAATATTTTACTTTAAATGAAAATTTCTGAAAAAATATTCTATTGTAAACATATGCAAAAATTGTTTTAAAAATTATAAAAAAAACCAGGATGAGTAATGATTCCATGGTATTGAATGAAATGCATTGTTCTTATATCCATAGAACAAGATTTGAACCCTCACCAACAACATTCTAAGAAAACAAATAGCTATTTTATAGCTATCTCTGTAAAGTAAAACATTATTTCAGCTTTTTTTTTTTTTTGCCATAAGCTGCCTAAAAAGGGTCAGAGTAACTTGTATTAGGATTTCTGAAAATTCAGAGTGTTGTAAAGAACTGAGTTTCCCTGAATGAGGGAAAAAATACTATTTTATATTAAATACTTAGATACTGCCACTTGTCAGAGTCTCTTTTTAGAACCACTACCTCATTAGTATTGCTTCTGGGAACCTGCTAGTTACACAAGATACAAAAAAAAAAAAAAAAACAAAAAAAAAAAACCTTAATACTTAGTGCTTTTATAGATTTGTAACACATTAGGGTTGGAAGGGTATTTATATATATCCAGGTCGTATAGGCCTAAATTTGATGACAAGAAGCTGAGAACAGACATAGAGTTGAAAAAATATCTGCAGAGTCTCAAAGCTTTCTTTGCTTTTCAATTTACTGTTTCATTAGAGGAGCTGCAATGTTGCTTCAGTTAGGTGGTGTCATGGATTGAATTGTGTCCCCCAAAAATATCTGTCAACTTGGCTGGGTCATGATTC
>NW_004444284.1:479748-480768 GCF_000243295.1 Trichechus manatus latirostris | reverse complement strand
TTATGCCTGTTCCAAAGAAAGGTGATCCAAGAGAATGCCGAAATACAAACATTAATCACTACAAAAGATCTCATAGTTTTTAAATTTATGGGAAGGCTGTAATTGGCATGTATAAAAACTGAATTAATAATCAATTACGTAAATATAATGAATGTTGAATAAAACAATTCCTTCTTCAGCCTCTACCTCTCCATTCATTTCAGCACATCTGGCATTTCTGCAGAGGTATCTCTTTCCCACATATTTATCTAGTAAGTATATTCAGAAAAATGTGCAGGTTGACATGTTGAGTATGTATCTAATGAGCCTTCTGCAGTGATTTTTGTTATTTTATTTTTATGCAGTTGTAGGTTTACAGAAAAATTGTGCCTTAAGTACAGAGAGTTCCCACATGCCCGTTTTCTCCCCTATACACTGCTTCCCCTATTAATATCTTGCACTTAAGTGATACAATTTTTACAATCGGATAATCAATACGTTAATATTAATATATAACTATTAACTACAGTCCAGAGCTTACACTAGGGTTCACTCTTGTGCTTTACAGTCCTATGGGTTTTGACAAATGCATAATGTCCTATGTCCACCATTACAGTATCATAAAGAATAGTTTTACTGTCCTAAATATGTTCTATGCTCACCTATTCTACCGTCTCCACCTCTTCTGAGCCCGTGATGACCACTGATCTTTTTACTGTCTCTATAGTTTTGACTTTTCCAGTATATCATATACCGTAGTTGGAATTGTACAGTATTTAGCTTTTTCAGATTGGCTTATTTCACTTAGCAACATGCATTTAAGATTTCTTGATGTCTTTTCGCAGCCGAATGGTTCATTTCTTTTTGTTGCTGAACAGTATCTATTGTGTGGATGTACCAAAGTTTGTTTATCCATTCACCAATTGAATGACGTCTTGGTTGGTTCCAGTTTTGGGCAATTATGAATAGAGCTACAATAAATATTTGTGTGCAGGTTTTTATGTGGGCATACATTTTCAACTTTTTTTTTGGTCAATACCC
>NW_004444284.1:476769-478672 GCF_000243295.1 Trichechus manatus latirostris | reverse complement strand
TTTTCTCTACTAATTTCCTATTTTCAATTTCATTAATTTCTGCTCTAACTTGTATTATTTCTTTTCTCCTGGTTATTTTGGATTTGTTATTTTTTTGAGTTTTCTACAGTGGAATATTAGATATATGATTTTAGATCTTTCCTCTTTTGTAATATATGCATTCAATGCTAGAAATTTCCCTCTAAGCGTTGCCTTCACTTTATCCTATTTTGATAAGTTGTATTTTCTTTTAATTCAAAATGTTTTAAAATTTTGCTTAAGGCATCTTTTTTGACCCACATGGTATTTTTATTCATTTTTAATTTTATTGTGCTTTAGGTGAAAGTTTACAGCAAAAATCAGTTTTTCATTCAAAAATTTATATACAAATTGTTTTTTTGCCATTGGTTGCAATCCCCGCAATGTGACAATACTCTCCCCCTTTTCATCCTGGGTTCCCCGTGTCTGTTCATCCAGTGTTCTGTCCCTTCCTGCCTTCTTGTCTTTCTTTTAGGCTGGAGTTGTCCATTTGGTCTCTTATATTTGATTGAACTAAGAAGCATGTTCCTCACCTTATTGTTTGTTTTAGAAGCCTATCTAATCTTTGTCTGAAAAGTGGGCTTTGGGAGTGGCTTCAGTTCTGAGTTAGCAGGGTGTCCTTGAGCAATAGTCCTGGGGTTCCTCCAGTCTCTGTCATACTAGTAAGTCTGGTTCCCACGGGTTATTTAGAAGTGTGGTGTTAAATCTCCAATTATTTTGGGATTTTCTAGCCTTCTGTAATTGATTTCTGGTTTATCTCAACTGTAACCTGTGAGTATACTTTGTATGATTTCTACTCTTTTCAATTTGTTAAGTTGTGTTTTATGGCACAGGATGTAAACTAGTTTGGTGAATATTCCATGTGAGCTTGACAATATGTATTCTGTAATTTTTGGATGAAATATTTTATAAATGTTAATTATATCCAGTTGAGTGATTATATTGCTAAGTTCAACTATGTATTTACTAACTTTTGGCCTGATGGATCTATCAGTTACTGATAGTTGAAGTCTTCAACTGTAACAGTTGATTTATCTATTTTCTCTTCAGTTCTATCAATTTTTGCCTCAGGTATTTTGACACACTGCTGTTAGGTGCATACGTATTCAGGATTGTTAACACCCCTCTTGATCCATGATAATTTTCCTTATTTTTAAACCTGCTTTGTTTGAAATTAATACATCTACTCCTGCTTCCTGCCTTTTTTTTTTTTAATTTGTGTTAGCATGATATATCTTTCTCCATTGCTTTTTTTTTTTTTTTAATATCATTTTTAGGTGAAAGTTTACAGCTCAAGTTAGTTTCTCATACAGAAATTTATACACATATTGTTATGTGACCCTAGTTACAATTCCTATAATGTGGCAGCACATTTCTCCTTTCCACCCTGGGTTTCCCGTGTCCATTCAACTAGCGCCTATCCCTATCTGCCTTCTCATCCTGCCTCCAGACAGGAGCTGTCCGTTTAGTCTCATGTATCTACTTGAACTAAGAAGCACACTCTTCACGAGTGTTATTTTATGTTTTATAGTCCAGTCTAATCTTCGTCGGAAGGGTTGGCTTTGGGAACGGTTTTAGTTCTGGGTTAACAGAGAGTCCGGAGGCCATATCTTCTGGGGTTCCTCTAGTCTCAGTCAGACCATTAAGTCTAGTCTTTTTACATGAATTTGAGTTCTTCACCCCACTTTTCTCTTTCTCTGTCAGGGACTCTGTTGTGTTCCGTCAGGGCGGTAATTGGTGGTAGCCAGGCATTATCTAGTTCTTTTTGTCTCAGGCTGATGGAGTCTCTGGTTTATGTGGACTTTTTGTCTCTTGGGCTAATATTTTCCTTGAGTCTTTGGTGTTCTTCATTCTCCTTTGCTCTAGGTGGGTTGGGGAAAATTGA
>NW_004444284.1:462581-464704 GCF_000243295.1 Trichechus manatus latirostris | reverse complement strand
AGGAAGAGAATACATAGAAAGAATAGAAGGAAAACTTTCTATGTTCTGCTCTTGTCTATCTCTTAGGTTGGCCTGGGACAATTATTGTCTGCCTCTTATGGGCCAAAATCAGTAGCAATTATCAGGCCTCCAGATAAGTGTCCACAGGCCTTTGATCCAGTGCTACTATGATGATATCTGAAAATCAGAACTTTCTAAGGAAAGTTGATGAAAGCAGGCTACATGATCAGGCATATGTGTTTCCTTTTCTACTCTCTATCTTTTAAAATACCCAGTTGTTTCTCCTTAAAAACATTGACATAAAACCCTGAGTGGAAGAGTTGACTGGTTAACAGTGGCAGCAAATTGAGTAATACACAGTGATATGGGCCTTCCTGAACAGTGCTCATCCTTTCTTGCTCTTTAGGCTGACCTTGACAGAATAGACTAGGGGTTCTGTACCCTACCCCATGGCACTTACTAGAGAAAGTACCTAAGACCTCTAGAGAAAGGTGAGTTCATAGGTAAAACTTTTTTTTCACTTTTTCACATGAGAAATACTATGGTATTTCTAAAAACCCAAGAAAGATAAAAACATACCATCTGAAGCAGTGTTATTACAACAGCTTAGCCAGATATTTAAACTAAGCATAGTAAATTGTTTTATGTTAAAATGATCAAATATATATGATTTTTAATATATCACTATATGAATGATAGAATACAAATGGATCTCAGGTATAATTATGAAGGTAATATAATAAAGTTTATAAAGAAATATATAAGGGATAATCTTTATTATCTAGAGTAAAATAAGATTTTTTAAATATTTCAAAGCATAAACCATAAGTACATATGACTGTGATGGTTAAGGTTGTGTGTGAATGTGGCCGAGCCATGATTCTCAGTGGTTTGGCAGTCGTATAATGTTGTGATTACTTCCATGATGAGATTTGATATAATGTGATCACTTCCATGATGGGATCTGCTATGTGTAGCCAATCCATTGAAAGGGAGTTTTGTTGGGTCTGTGGCCTGCATTGAATGTAAATGGACATTCTGGTAAGGCTCAGGGGCTTTTTGATCATTTTGGATCCTGCGGCTGGCTCTTGTTCTTCTGACCTCCGGTTCTTGGGACTTGAGCTAGCAGCTTAGCAGCAGTCTTGCCTGCTGATCTTGTGATTCATTAATCCTCACAGGCTGTATGCAAGAGCCCTGCTCTCTGACCTGCTGATCTTAGGTTTGCCAGCTCCTGTGGATGCGTGACTCAGGAGACATCTCTATCCTGAACCATGGACTTGGGACGTTCCAGCCTCTACAACAGTGTGAGCCATATTCTTGATATAAATCTCTCTCTATATATATAATTATATGGTTTACTGGTTTTGCTACTCTAGAGAACCCAGCCTAAGACAATGACTAATTTTATTACATCAGTGTTAATTATATATGCGCAATGAAGAATCATGGACAAAGTTAATATTGATGAAATAATGCAATGTCTAAAACCTACAGTAAATTAGTATGTAGAATATTCAGGGAATTTTTCCATCACAGCCTCTCCTCCCAAATGGGGAAAATATATGATCCAATTGTTCCCGAAAACCACCAAGTCTAACAAACATATGAAGAAATGTTTACATCCATTAGACATGAGAAGAATGAAAATGTAAACAAAGGCTATTATTTTATACTGTTAGATTGTAAAAGAAATTAGAAAGTAAGCTAATGCCAATGTTGATGGGATCTGGGATATTAAAAGAAAACCCTAACCAAACCAAACCAAACCAGCTGCCTTTGAGTTGATTCCAGCTCATAGCGACCCTATAGGACAGAGTACAACTGCCCCATAGGGTTTCTAAGGATCAGCTGGTGGATTCCAACTGCCAACCTTTTGGTTAGAAGCCAAACTCTTAGCCCCTGTGCCACCAGGGCCCCTATATGCAGCTAGTGGGAATAAAATAGACATCTCTTTTTTAGGTATCCTGGCTTTAGTCATTCTGGACAACACTATACTATTAGTGTATCAAATTATTAACATACCCAATGACTGACCCAGCTATTTCACTCTTAGAAATATATCTGAGAGAGATTCTTACACATGTTCATAAAGTATTTAAAGATGCTTAATGGAAACCCTGGTG
>NW_004444284.1:458265-461551 GCF_000243295.1 Trichechus manatus latirostris | reverse complement strand
AAATTGTTTTTTTCTCCAATCAAAAATAAGAAATTCAAAGGTGTATAAGAATAATTTCAAATAGTAAACTATTGTCATATGTGTCTATTGGATAATTTTTACTACAACACAGTGAACTAAAATAATAACAATGTTGATCCTGTAAGAGGAATTAATTATCAAGATGTGCAACTCTTTCTAACATAGAACATTATTGAATACTGTTAGAAGGTGAAATTTAGGAAGGAATTTAATATGAAGCTGATTGTGGTTAGGAAACCAGGAGCCGACCTTATTTTTCTTGAAAAAGCAAAAGGAAGAGGGACCTCAAATTCTATGTCTTATCCAAACGCAACACCTAAAGCAACATTGTGACCCCTTCTAAGGTTGCCTGGGGACATAAACTCAGAACTTATGTGCAAAATGGCTTTGTAACTGAACTTTTAATATCACTTTCTAAGCTGACTTATTTTCCTTGGGTATCCAAAGAGTGTCACATACACTTTCATCCTCTGAGATCCCTGCTAATCGAGTCCCAGAGCAAAGTGGGAGGGCTTCCAGACCACAACTTCAATTTTTTCCTCACTTTGAGTAAGTAGAATTACAAATTGCATTGAATAAAAGACTTTTCTGAATTCCTTGATGCTTAGAATGACTGTATCCCAAGTCTCCTCTCTACCCCAAAGTTAGGCATTGTGGAAATCTCTTCTATATTATTGACACCTAATCAATAATATACAAACAGCAATCTGTACAGGTGAAAAACCGTCCATGCCTGATTCTGGTGCAAGTCTCCAGGGTTTTGTCAACAACAAATTATGATGGCTCTATTAGAAGTCTATTATTCATCAAAACAGTTTCTTTATTTGTTTGTTTGGCTTTTAATTTAAAAATCCCTTACAACTGAACCATTTTGAGCACATGAACTCACTTAACATTTGTAAACTCCCATCTGAGACAGAGCAATCTTCATTTTTTTTTAATGCAAGGTTTTCAGTAGGGAAACAAAACAAAACAAACCCACTTTATTTCTTCATCACAGTCCATTTCCTGGCATTGGCTGCATCCAAAAAAGACAGAGTGGATCTACCACAAGAAAGATTTTTGTACTGGAATTCCCAGCCAGGCACAAACCAAATCCTACTGGAAACTCATGGGAAAAGCATTACGAAAGGTTTCCAATCTCAATAACCTTTGTCAATCGTTTGAGTCAGCAGGTGATTCAAGAACATCCATCACTAATTATAGTTTTACTATTATTATTTTTTAAAAAATGGTCTAGCTCTAAATCCTTGAACATATTGTTATGAGAAATGTAATTGCTTCCCAAAAGATATTATTCCAAATCAAATGGTTTTTGAAAACATAGAACTAACTCTCTCTACTCTTCTCATGTGTTATACAACCACATAGGCTATAAAAACTCCATAATCTCTCTTTACTACATTTCAAGTTTTAGTGAGGCCTTTGTCATAACAGGGAAAATGGAGAATTCACACTTTATAAAAAAAAAAAAAAGTATAGTTTTATATACTTTTTTCAGTATTATGGGCACAGAAAATTATAGACATCGTAGAAACTCAGGATAAAGATAGAAAGATCACCAGGAGGTGTGGTTGGAAAGAGGACAGAATGTAAATGTTCACAAGTGATGTGGGGATCCTGCCCTGGGAAGATTCAATATCCACCCCTTTCTTTTCTCCCTGCTTGAGAAAATTTAAATTTGACCTGCCTTCTCTTCCATTGCTACACCACTTTTCTCCCTCTGATAATTTTTCCCCTTAGAATGCTACAGAGCAGGCAGTATTTCCCAACTGTTATCCATATCTGCTGTCTCTGCACAAAGCATGCAATCATTTTTTTCATTTTTTAAAGATGTGTAAGCTTTATAGTCAAGAGATAGAATGAAAGAAGATGATGGACTTTCAAGCAGTCCCATGATGTGGCATCTAGTAAAAACATGCAGTCCCTGGGTGATACATATGGTTAATGCACTCAGCTGCTAACTGAAAGGTTGGTGGTTTGAGTCCACCCAAAGAGTCCTTGGAAGAAAAGCCTGGAGACATACTTCCGAAAAATCAGTCATTGAAAATCCTATGAATCACAGTTCTACTTTGACATACGTGAGTTCTCCATGAGTCGGAATCTACTCGATGGCAACTGATTTTTATTAGCAACATGGATAAATGTTTTTCATACTCTTAACTGTCATACAAATCATACCAATTCCACTAGCTCTCTATCCATTCTTGACTCCATGAGATTCAGTCTGTGAGTAAAACCTTTCTAGATTTAGCTTGGCCTGATTAAATACCAAACTCACTTTCCCTAGCCAAAAAATATTACCTAATGACCTTTTTTTCTGTATCTTCATCTGCATGTACTCTATTGAGTCATTTCCATCTGCATTTAAAAATGATCCACTACCTTCATCCTTCAACAACACTTTTAAACATATCTCTCCGAAATTAACATCACATTTCACTCATAAAGCTCTTTTTCCTTTTCTTTGCTTTCTCACTTCCCATTCAACAATTAGATCCATTCCATTTGGCTCTGATTCCCCAAACTGCTGAAAGTGCTCCTGTTAAAACACCAATGAACTCCAAATTCCTAAATCCAATGGAGACTTTTTAATCTCCTTGTGTCTACATTAACTTCTCAGAAGCATTTGAAAAAAATCTCTCTCCCTGAAACACTCTCTTCTCTTGCCTCTTATGACACCATATTTTTCTTCTGAAAATTTATTTTTTTGCCTTTTTCTCTTCCAGTTCTTCTTCTCCTTTCCCAGCTCGTAAAAGCTTTTGGCGATTTGGAGATCTTTACTCATTCCACACTCTCACCCAAAGCAATCTTATTAATTCCTGTCTACAAAATACCATCTATTTCTGAAAACGTTCCAATTATTATCTCTCTGATTTCTTTCCAGAGCTCCACACTCTGATATCCAAATAACAACTTGACATATCAAATTTGATGATGAACAGACATCTCAAAATAAAGAAGCCCAAACTGCACTCTTGATCTTTCCCTGTTATTCCTGCATACTTTACCCATTTCAGTATTGGCAGCAGTGATGGAAGCCAGGAACCTGGAAATTTCACCTTCCACTCCCTTTCTTCCACCTCACAGTATATCTCCAAGTACTGTTGATTTCCCTTCCAAAATATACATCAAATCCTTCCATTTATTTCCATTTTCACCACTGCCACTCTAGTGTATATCACTGTCCTCTCTCTTCTGGGCTGTTGGCATTCGCCTCTGAATGGCCTTGTCATGTCCATCTGTACCATTATTGAATGCACAC
>NW_004444284.1:455694-456376 GCF_000243295.1 Trichechus manatus latirostris | reverse complement strand
CAATAGTTGTACTGGTGACTCAAGCTATCCTTTAAATAACACTGCACTTGGCAAACCAGTGGACAGAGTTATTACTCCTCTGAATTAAAAGGGTGTCCATGGTACTAACTGCTCTAATGCAAATGTCATACTGGATACATATAAACCCTTTCTTCCTCAGATGTACATAGAGGTCCCTCCCTCCCTTTCTGCAGGAGTTTCTGTAATTTGCTTTTCAGTGATAATTTCCTTATCAACCTTATTTAAAATATCAAACCTACCCCCATTCTGGTACACCCGATGTTTTTACATTGTTTTGCCCTTTACATTGCTTTTCATTTCTCTATAGTATTAACACCATTTGACATAGTTACAAGTTCTCATTGTCTGTCTTCTTACTACTAGAATGTGAACTTCGTGAGGGCGGGACATTTTTTTGTTCTGTGCTATATCCCCTATGTGAAGCAGTGTCTGAGATTGGAATAGGCATTTCACCAAATAAGATATATAAATGGCCAATAAGTACATAATTAGATGTTCAACATCATAAATCATTAGGAAAATTAATTTCAAAATCACAGTGAAATAGCACTCACACTAACTAGGATGACTGTAATCAAAATGATAGACAATGAAAAAATGTTGCTGGGAATGCAGTGAAACTGTAACCCACATACATTTCTGGGGGGGATACAAAATGGTA
>NW_004444284.1:453673-454807 GCF_000243295.1 Trichechus manatus latirostris | reverse complement strand
AATTACCACAAAGTAAGTAACTTAAAATAAGAGAAATGTATTATCTCCCAGTCTGGAGAAGTCTGAAATTAGGGTGTCAACTGGGCCACACTTCTGCCTGGGGAAGATTCTTCCTTGCCTCTTCCAGCTTCTGGTAGCCCTGGGAGTTCTTGGCTTGTGGTAGCATAACTCCAGTCTCTGCCTCCGTCTTCCATGGCCAACTTCCCTGTGTCTGTTCCTGTGTTTCTGTTTTCTCTTCTTAAAGACCTTCAGTCATGAAGACATTAGGGACCTCCCTACTCCAGTATGACCTCATGTTAACTTGGCTGTTTACATCTCTAACGACCCTATTTCCGAATAAAGTCACATTCTGATGATCCAGGAATTAGGATACTTACATTATCTTTTCTGGGGGACCCAAGTCAATCCGTAAAACGTACCCTTTTACAAAAAAAAAAAAAAAGAAACACCTGTTTTATACTTAAATATGTATATATATATGTGGGTTGTGTGCGTGTGTGTGTACATGTGTGTTGTGTATAAATGTATTGCCTCAATCTCGGGAAACATCCTACAATGTTAGAGGAATTAGGACCATATATATACAAATGATGTTTTAGATGTTGTTAGAAATCAGAATGGAACAACATACAAGTTAAGATTCCATTATAACATCGGATTCCATAGAGAAAATTTTTGCCATATACCCATCCACCATTGTCTTGTTTTGAAAGATAATGAAGAGATGCCTCCAGGAGTCTTAGTGAAGCAGTCAAGTGGCCAAAAGGTTGCTCAGATTTGATGGTCTGCTGAATATACAAGCAGATAAGGCTTCTGCAAAATCTCATGATCCTAAGTCAGAGCTTCTGACACTCTTTTTCACTTAAAGGTAGCCAGACACATTCAGAGAAATTATTTGTGATAAAAATGAAAAATAACATCAGTATATAGCTATTAGAAGCTATTCATGCAGCAGGAAGTTTAAAAAAAAAGAAGAGACAAAAACCTAGCAAATTTAGAAAATATGATAGTTGCATTCTGTAAAGCGGACATTTATGAAAGAAGTTCTGTGTGACGTTTTAAATGGAGGCTGGGGTTTTAAAAGTTATTTTCAATAATGGAAACTTGCTTTGCAAATTAAGCTTTCACTTTAAA
>NW_004444284.1:452253-453307 GCF_000243295.1 Trichechus manatus latirostris | reverse complement strand
GGGCACACTCCCCTCATATAAAAGCTGGAGTGTTTGCCACTTGTGAGCAGAGCTATGACAGTAGTGTCAAATGGGCCAAAGACATTAAAATATTCTTCTCTTCTCATGCAGATTCAAAAAACTATCTGCCAAAATTTACTAATTGGATATTTGTTCTCCAAATTATTTACATATCTGCCAGAAGTTCTTTTGAAATTTTTGGCATGCGTTACTCTGGATAAAAAGAAATATGAGCTGTAAAATAATAAAATCAGGTTGAAAATAGCAGCTAAGTGTGTTTGATTTCTTTATGAGCAGCCAATACTTCTATTATTCAAAGTAATTTGAATCCTCTAAAAAGGATATGTATGTGGTACGAAGGGTAAAACAACCACAGGAAACTTGTCATAACAATACTCCTTATGTTAGGAAATTTGCTACATGAAGGGACCATTTGTTATTCATTGAAGAGCATTCAATTATAGATGTATGAAATCGACCTCATTATTAGGTGATTTTATTTCTTAGAAATCTTATGGCATTAAACCAAAGGAAAGCGCTGGAGAAAGACGCTAATACACATGGAGAAATGGGCTCTTCAGAGATAAGTATAAACAGAACATGTATTAAAGTACTTCTTAAAATTACAGGGTATTTAGAGAAAATTCTTATAGAAACATTGGTCAGGAAGACAATTTTGGCCAGTATTCAACACAGCAATAGTTCTTGGTATGTATCTACCTGTATCTTTGCTCCTCATTTTTATTCATTCCTATGTAATAAAAACTTACCATAAGACACAAGGTATTTCTGATTCCAGACCTATCTAAATTATTTTTCACCTCTGACTTTAAGGCTTTGGAGCAATTTGACTTAAACTTTGAAACTGCTCAATTTAACATGAGTTTATGTTCTTTACTTCATCTCAGTGAGCAGGGTCTATCCTGAGTTCAGGTTTTTTTAGTCTTCGGAATAGTATCAAATTATATAAGAGCCAGTTTATAAAGTATAAGTTTAGAGGGCCAACAAATTCCCAAGTAGATGATTTGCATTTCTAATTTGAGATAGAATTTTA
>NW_004444284.1:449621-451486 GCF_000243295.1 Trichechus manatus latirostris | reverse complement strand
CGCTTGATTTTAATATCTTGATCTGACAAAATTAAAAGTTGGCAACTCTAAAATGAAAACTCCTTTAATTATTGATCCATGGAATCTCAAATTTTGAGAGTCAAAACGTTAGAGTGACCCTAAGCAAAATTGAAAAATAGTATCTTGTACCTTCTTTATGTTACTCCACATTTGCCACTTTTCAGGTTCATACTGTTCTCGTGCTTTTCTGTTGTTCTGTCTATAACTGATGGATTTGAAAAAGGCACATTTTAATCACACTATATTGTGAACTCCAGCCACTGTTTCTTTGTCTCCCAGGTTTCCTTGATGTTAAGTCTTAAAGTGGAATTAAATATTTTCCTTCGTTGAAAGACTTCTAGGTGTAAACCACTTTGCTACTTGTAAACAATATATCGCTGCTTATCACTGCCTACAACCTCCGGGCACTTCTCTGTCTAGGATGGAGATTTCTTCCCAGAGGAATCAGGGAAAGGAAAAATGTGATCCCAGCTATTCTTCTCTCTAATATCCAATCCCTTGATTCATTACAGACTATTCTTCCCTCTAATATTCAATCTCTTTATTCATCAAAATAATTTGCATTTGGCTGTACAGCTGCATCAGACATTAATCAAGGTTTCATGTAATTAAAGGGAATAATTACATAGGAAGATAATTTATTTTTAATGTGCTTTGTATGAAAGTCCCCACGGCTCTAGTTTCTTTGCCCTGCTTCTTTATCCTCAGGTCTGTTTCACTCTCAAACAAATTTCTATCACTTGAATCTCCCTCACATTTTGAGAAAACTCTCACCTTACCCGTATGGATCTGGATACTGCTTTTTCTCTATGTCACATTTCACCAAACTCGAGTTGTTCTGTCTCAAATGACACGCAGCTAAAAGCAGGCTTATAAACCCAAACCTCTTGCATCAGATGTTTCCCTGCCTGGTAGGTTTTCAGATTTGCTTGTAATCGTTTCTGGTATTTAGCAAATAACTCTTGTATCGAAACCTTTAGAGTTTTTGATATATGCAAGGATGAGGCAATATTAGAAACAGTATAATTTAAATCTACATTGAAGAGGAGGCATATTTTTCTGTTTTAATTTGTGTAATTTCATCTATGATGACACTTTAAATGATTTGTGATTTGTGATAATTATAGAGACATTTATATCCTACAGTTGCTGCTACTTAACTACGAGAAAAAAATAATGCTTACCTTCCCCCAGGACCTAGGGAAATTCTTAGAAAAATAGTATCATCTTACTGCAATCTAGTAGCAGAAGGCAGGTAATGTGATAGATAGAATTCTCAGCTATAAGCAACCTTCACAGTTGAGGAGGATGTTCTTATTAACAGCTGAAATGAAATTTCTGTATAGAACACTATCTTGACAGCTCAAAATTTTCCTTGCTTTGGGACTTTTCTCCTTTTCCCCATACTTCCCAGAAATTTAAAAAAAGGAAAAGAAAATTTTGACTCACACTTATTGATGTGCAGGAAGGCACACTTTTTCTTTTTAACACTGTTGTCCCTTATGAATGAACATTGTGATCCTTGGAAAATGCCGTAGTAAACTTTTCTTAGAATGGTTGTGATTTACTTACCTAACTGATAAACAGAATCACATGAGGGTAGAGGGAAAGAAAGAAAGGCATTATCTTTGTGGCCCTTCCCGGAGAGGACAACATGCTGTTACCAGGGTCTCAGGTCTCACTCCGGGCGGCTATAGTGACACAAAATGAGTGAAAGCGAAGGAAGAAGCTTTCTTTGATTGGCCAAGCAAAGGAGCACACTGGGACTTGCATTACCAAGATGGCTCCCTGATCAATAGCTGAAACAGCTTTTATTAGGGGGCAAAAACTAAGGAAGGGTCCTG
>NW_004444284.1:445880-447656 GCF_000243295.1 Trichechus manatus latirostris | reverse complement strand
TGTGTCCTGAGGCAATCTCTTGAGATATAAAAGACAGAAGTGAGCAGAGAGATGGGGTGGTGGGGGGACACACACCTCATACCACCAAGAAAGCAGCTCCAGGAGCAAAGCGCGTCCTTTGCATCTGAGGTTCCTAAGCTGAGATGCTTGTAGGCCAAGTGAAGGCTGATGTACCCTATGGACCTGCATCACAAGGACTTTTTCCAGAGCCTACACAGAGAGAAAGCGTTCCCCTGGAGCTGATGCCCTGAATTTGGACTTGTAGCCTACTGGACTGTGAGAGAATAAATTTCTCTTTGTTAAAGCCATCACTTGTGGTATTCCTGTTATAGCAAAGCTAGATGACTAAGACACTAAACAAGGACTTAGTATTAGATGACATTAAAGAATCACTGTTCATTTTGTTTGAGTATGATAAAAAAAAAGAATTTACATAACATACAATGAAGCAGAAAAGATTAAATATCTAAAAAATCATTTTATAAAAAAATTTACAGAAATGATTGAGTGCAGAGGTTCTCAATCTGAATGTTATGGAACTCAGACAGTCCAGGTATGGGGTTTTCTGATAAATGAGCTCTGCATTTTTCTCTGTAGAAGGTCGATAATTTTAGATTCTCAAACATAATCCATGACCCTGAAAGTGCTAACATACACTGATGATAAATATTGCAATTAATGATACAAAATGTACTGGATAATTATGAGATGTACATTATGCTTTGGGCGGGATATTATTTCACTGGTAACTGTCCTAGTTTGTCTTCCACCAATGCAGAGTCTAAGAAACGGACTTGACCACCATTGTATTATTTGGAAGGTGATTGCAGGAATCAGGAACGAAGCATCTGGGAGAATAGGAAAAAGAAAGAGGAAAGGCCAATAAAGGAAAGCAAATAAAAACTAATAAAGTTGGAAGGTCACTTTTATAAGAAGTACATAGGTGTTTGACACTTCAGTGATCTCTGAGAATTGTATAAATGTCATTCTGCATTGTCCATCCAAAAACAGGGGATAGAGGCACTTATCCACTGGCTCACGTCATCTCTCATTGATTGAGGGTCATCCCAGTGACCTTAGCAACACATCTCCCCTCTTTTGGATTGTAGCCACAGGAAGGATGTGTGGACTTTGTCTTCAGGGAAAGCCTTGAGGTAGAAAAGAAGAGCGTCACAGAGCATGTTCTAGGTGGAATGATGTTGGCAAACACAAATCTGCCCATCACAACAATGGCTGAAGTCAGAGGTGCACCAAAGGGTATATGACATGGGGCACAAATCATCTGCCTCAATGACCAAATAGACTTATATGATTATTAAAATATAGCTATGTGAAACATCAAAATATTAGAGATTATATATTGGAAACATCTACTGTATAGTTACGTATATTTCACACTATTTAAACTTCTCCACTTGTTAAAAATCCATTTAAAATCGCAACAACGGATGTGAAATGACCATGTACTTTTATTTTTAGTTAGTCTTATGTCAACAAGATTCATTCACCAAGATTATAGGCAATTCTACTGTATGGTCTAAGTGTCTGCTTTTATGTTAGCAATGGAATGAAGTAAATGAAAGTAAAGTATTCTCAGGTTCACCATTATCTCCAGAGTTTTTCTTTAAAATATTCTGCGAATACGTAGGTGGAATTTTATTCTGTCCAAAGCAATTTGCTAACTCTTTCATCTCAAATGAAGTGACATCAGAAAAAAGACAAAACAGTGCTGATTCTAGGCAGACCTTTGTTTTAACATAAGCAAACTTGGTGACT
>NW_004444284.1:443170-444645 GCF_000243295.1 Trichechus manatus latirostris | reverse complement strand
GGGAAATGTTTGTATAAATAATGTAAATTAAAATTTAGCCAATGCTATTTAAATATATGGTAAGAAACTCACGCCCAAGAATCACTGTGGAGTAGAGGTGTGTCCCTAGTGCTAGAATCAGCAGAACGTTTAGTTGAATCATAAATACACAATTCCTCTCTATGTTAACATGACTGAAAAAATAATAATGGCTAAAAAAGGATTAGTGGCTAAGATGTCTCCCCAAGGGAAGCTGTTTGTGCCAGAGACGATGAGACAGACTGTTACAAATTCTCTGAAACTTGGAAATTTTTTTGGCACGATCTTCAAAATATGCTCCAAATCTACATGCTTTTTACCATGTTGACGACTGCCTTCTCTCCAGCTCAAGCCACTCTGGTGAATTCCATGAACTACTGACATGGTCTCCCAGCTTCTATTCTTGAAAGACAACAGCCCATTTTCCAACAGGCAGTCAAGGTGTGCTTTTAAAATATGTTACTTTTATATGAAAAGAGCAGAAGTTGATAGGGTGCAGGTAAAAAGATAATTGTATTCCTCCATTCCAAACACATATAAGTATACATAGACACAACACATACATACACACACACACACAGACTCACAGAATACAGATCAGGACATAAAGTCTTAACTTCTTCCTTGAACTAGTATTTTCCTACTTCTTGGATTAATTTTAAGGTAACTTTTTTTTTTTTTTTGGCACATTCAGATGATATAATGTCATTTTTAATCACAGGAATTATTAAGATTGGTTATCAAAATGGCCAGTGACTATCCCAGACAGTATTTTAAAATAAAGCCTCTTCTCTTCATGCTACAAGCAGGAGCATCAGACATGGTGGCATCTTCTCTACCTCCCTTTGTATGATTCTACTTCCTCTCTCCTCTCTACCCCAGTGAGGCTGCCTATGGATCCTTCAGATTTGGATCAAGGAAGGCAAGAGAAGTAATAAGCAGGAGAGACCTCACCTGACTGATAGTCTTGTGACCTGATGTTGATGTTCTCACGGAAAGTTTTAAATTTGACTAGTACATTACTTTCAAGATCTCTCAGAGATGTGCCTACTGAAAAATTCTAACTGCAATTCCTGTGATGTGAGAGTTTTATCTCCTTTGGCTAGTTACATAAAAACCAAAACCTTAACATCCAGGAAAAAGGCAGTCAGACCATTCTGTTATTTTAGAGTTACTGCCATCCTATTGGAGTCTCGTCACCGCTCAAGCTTAATATTTCTTTCAAGTCAACTTGAGGCTGGCTTATTCTCTCAAGAAATGACCATACTTCCTTTGCCCCCACTGTCTGTGGAAGGACAGCCCAGTTTTCCTAGACGTGGAAGCCTCAGGTAGTTAGCAACAGTTTTTCTTCTTCAGATTTCATTGCATCCCTCCACTGTAAGGAAGTACTCCTTTTACAGACCCCCTCTTTTGACTTTGATTGAAGTAGACATGGGTCACCATAGAATGTCACAGAA
>NW_004444284.1:437606-438789 GCF_000243295.1 Trichechus manatus latirostris | reverse complement strand
GTCTGTAGGTTCTCTTTTCACTATTTTGGTGAAGTCTTTTGATGAGCATAAGTGTTTAATTTTTAGAAGATCCCAGTTATCTAGCTTATCGTCTGGAGCATGTGTGTTGTTGGTTAAGGTTTATATCCTGTTAATGCCATGTTTTAGGGCTTCTAGCATTGATCCTATTTTTTCTTCTATGGTCTTTATAGTTTTTGGCTTTGTATTTAGGTCTGTGATCCATTTTGAATTAGTTTTTGTGTATGGTGTGATGTATGGGTCCTGTTTCATTTTTGGCAAATGGACATCCAGTTTTGCCAGCACCATTTGTTAAAAAAACTGTTTTTTCCCCATTTGATGGAATTTGGTCCCTTGTCGAAGATCAGGTGACCATAGGTGGATGGATTTAAATCTGGGTTCTCAGTTCTGTTCCATTGGTCAATGTATCTGTCATTGTACCAGTACCAGGCTGTTTTGACTACCATAGCTGTATAGTAGGTTCTGTAGTCAGGTAGTCTGAGTCCTCTAACTTTATTCTTCTTCTTCAGTAGTGCTTCACTTATCCGGGGCTTCTTCCCTTTCCATATAAAGTTAATGATTAGTTTTTCCATCTCTTTAAAGAATGTTGTTGGTATTTGGACAAGGCTTGCATTGTATTTGTAAATTGCTTTATGTAGAATTGTCATTTTCACAATGTTAAGTCTACCTTTTCATGAGCACGGTATGTTTTTCCATTTATATAGCTCTCTTTTGGTTTCTTGCAGCAATGTTTTGTAGTTTTCTTTTATAGGTCTTTTACATCCCTGGTTAGATTCATTCCTAAGTATTTTATTTTTTTTTAGGGGCTATTATAAATGGTATTGTTTTGCTAATTTCCTTTTCATCATATCTTTATTGGTGTATAGGAATCCAACTGATTTTTGTATGTTTCTCTTATATCCTGCTACTCTGCTGAATCTTTTGATTAGTTCCAGTAGTTTTCTTGTGGAGTCTTTTGGTTTTCTATACATTGCTTCATATCATCCACAGATAGGGACAGTTTTACTTCTTCCTTACCCATTTGGATGCCTTTTATTTCTTTTTCTTGCCTTATTGCTTTAGCTAGGACTTCCGGCACAATGTTAAGTAGGAGTGATGATAAAGGGCATCCTTCTTTTGTTCCTGTTCTCAAGGAGAATGTTTTCAGCCTCTCTCCATTAAGAAT
>NW_004444284.1:433233-435509 GCF_000243295.1 Trichechus manatus latirostris | reverse complement strand
TTCTCAAATCAGAGGACTCCTTTTAATGTTTATTGTAAGTTTGGTTTGGTTTTTACATATTCCCTTAATTTCTGTTTATCTGGAAATGTCCTAATTTCACCGTCATATGTGAACGAGAATTATTTTAGATTAGCAATTTTTTTTTCTTTTAAGGTTTTATATGTGTCATCCCATTACCTTCTTGCCTGCATGGTTTCTGCCGAGTAATCAGAGCTTATTTTTATTGTTTCTCTTCTGTATGTGACTTTTTGTTTTTCTCAAGCTGCTCTCAGGATTCTTGGTTTGTCTTTGGTTTTAGCAAGTGTGATTATGATATGCCTTGGTGATTTTCTTTTGAGGTCTATCCTATATGGGGTATGTTGAGCTTCTTGGGTGGTCAGCTTTTCATCTTACATGATATTAGGGAAGTTTTCTGTCAGCAATTCTTCAATGATCCTCTCTGTGTTTTCTGTTTTCTCCCCCTGTTCTGGAACTCCAATCACTCACAGACTTTTGCTTTTGATTGTATCCCCTATAATTCTCAGAGTTTATTCATTTTTATTTATTCTTTTTTCTGATTTTTCCTCCAACAGAGATGTATCCAAGTGTTAGTCTTCAGTTTTGCTGATCCTGTCTCCCATCGTTTCAAATCTGATTTTCAGACCTTCTATGATGCTATCCATTTCTGAAATCTTGTTGTTTATCTTTTGGATTTCTAATTGTTGTTTTTGGAAGATTTCTAGTTGTGAATTTATTTAGGCTTTTTATTCCTGTATATTTTCCTGAATTCTTCCATTTTTTATCTGTATTTTCCATGAATTTGTCTGCCTTTTCCATGAATTTGTCTATTTTTTCCCTCATTTTTGTCTGCTTTTTGCTTCAACTCTTCAACAGCTCTGAATATTAGAGATTTGAATTCCCTATCAGTTAGGTCTAGTGCCTTTTCTTCTACTGGAAAGTCATCTGGTGTTTTATTTTGGAGGCCTACTAGAACCATCCTGTCCTTTTTTTAATGTATGTTTTGATATTTTCTGCTGTCCTTGAGACATTCAGTAGTTATTTTATTCATTTATTGATTGTAGATTTGTTTGCTTCATCCTGCCTTTTTATTTTATTTGGTTATGTCTGAGCAGACGGGCTGTGCATTCTTTGTTGTTTGCTTATCTGTGGGTATACTTTCCACCTCCTTGTCCAATGTGCAGGGCTTGTCACTCAGCTATGGTACAGCAGGGCAGGTCCAGATGAAGGGGAGGGGCTGGGATGGGTTGTATGTGGCACATACTGGGGCTGACAAGGTGAGGCATAGGTCAGTGCACTACAGGTTCCAGTAGGTCATGCTTGTGCTGCTCGAGGGTGTGATGTTCAGCGCATGGTGTGTGTAGGCAGGACGGTGGGGGAGATTGCGATGTGTGGAGCTAAGATAGGTATGGGAAAAAAGACAGAGAAAAGAGAGATAGAAGAGCCAAAAAAATAAACAAACATTAAAGTGCTGAGGGAAATTGCTGTTGGAATGGAGAGATGAGATACTGAGAAATGGAGAAAAACAAAATGGAAAAAAAGAAAAAGAAAAGCCCCCAGGGATCCCACCAGGGAGCAGGGGAGTGGCTTCCAGACCTTGGGGTACAGCCCGTCTAGAAGGCGCAGAGATGACACACAGCACAAGGTATTCAGGAGACAGGAAAAGAAGGTAAGTATAGAGAGATAAGAAACTGAGAAATGAAGAAAGACAAAAAGGAAAAAAGAAATGCTCCCAGGGATCCCACTGGTGTGGCTGCACAGACCAAGGAAGTGGCTCCCAAACTGCGTAATACAACCCTACTAGATGGGGCTCCCACGCCGTGAAAAGAAAAAGAAAACAAACCAAAACAAATAAACCAACAGAAAAGTCCTCAGGGATACGACTAACTTGGCAGCACGGACCAGGGAAGCAGTTCCCCAGACGAGCGGCACTTCACAGCCTGTCAAGAAAAAGCAAAGATGGTACATGGAGCCAGGTGTTTGAGAGAAAGTAGGAGGAGGAGGTTAGATGCAGGGAAGAAACCAAAAGAAGCAGAAAAAGGCAACACCAGTAACAAAAAAATGACACTGAAGGAGCCAGCTGGTGTGGGCAAGGTGAATCCAAGGGACATGGAGCTAGCACCTCTCGAGCAGCTGAGCAACTGCAGCCAGCTAGGAAACAATGGAGGCCAGGCAGGGGGAAGAAGGGTGGAGGCTGGAAAAGTGTATATCACTGGTTACTGAGTGATCTGTCTCCTGCTGGGAGCTCCGTGAAGCTGCTTTCTCATACTCCCTATCTT
>NW_004444284.1:430109-432796 GCF_000243295.1 Trichechus manatus latirostris | reverse complement strand
CTCCAGGTCTTTGCACATTTCATTATGATACTTTGTCTTCTCTAGTCACCCGTTGAAATCTGCTATTGAGCCCTTTTAGTTCATCGTTTCTGTGTTTGCTTTAGCTACTGTATGTTCAAGAGCAAGTTGCAGAGTCTCTTCTAACATCCATTTTTGTCTTTTCTTTTCTTTCCTGCCTTTTTAACAACCTTTTGCTTTCTTCATGTATGATGTCCTTGATGTTATCCCACTATTTGTCTGGTCTTCAGTCATTAGTGTTCAGTGCTTCAAATCTATTCTTGAGATGATCTTTGAATAAGGGTAGGATATAATCAAGTTCATGTTTTGGCTCTCATTGACTTGTTTTAATTTTCTTCAGCTTCAACTTCAACCTGCGTATGACTAATTGATGGTCTATTCTGTAGTTGGCTTTTGGCCTTTTTGTGACTGATGATACTGAGTTTCTCCACCATCTCTTTCAACAGAGGTAGACAATTTGATTCCTGTGTATACAATCAGGTGAGGTGCGTGTGTCTAATTGCTATTTATGCTTCTGAAAAAAGATATAGGCATACCTTAGAGATACTGCAGGCTCAATTCCAAACTACTGCAATAAAGCAAGTCACATGAATTTTTTTGGTTTTCCAGTGCATATAAAATTTATGTTTACACTATACTGTAGTCTATTAAGTGTGTAATAGCATTATGTCTAAAAAAACGATATAAATACCTTCATGAAAAAATATTTTATTACTAAAAATGCCATCATCTGAGCCTTCACTTAGTTGTAATCTTTTTGCCATTGTAGGGTCTTGCCTTGATATGATGGCTGCTGACTGACCGTGGTGGTAGTTGCTAAAGGTTGGGGTGGCTATGGCAATTTCTTAAAATAAGATAACAATGAAGTTTGCCTCATTGATTGACTCTTCTTTTCATGTAAGACTTCTCCATAGCATGTGATGCTTTTGACAGCATTTTACTCACTGTAGAACTTCTTCCAAAATAGGAATCAATCCTCTCAAATACTATCTCTGCTTTATCAGCTAAGTTTATGTAATATTCTAATTATTTTGTTATCATTTCAACTATATTCACAGCATCTTCATCAGGAGTAGATTACATCTCAAGAAACCACTTTCTTTGTTCATCCATAAGAAGCAACTCCTCATCTGTTAAAGTTTCATCATGAGATTGCCCCAATTCAGTAACATCTTTAGGCTCCACTTCTAATTCTAGTGCTCATGCTATTTCCACCACATCTGCAGTTACTTCCTCCACTGATGTCTTGAACCTCTCGAAGTCATCCATGAGTTTTGGAATCAATTTCTTCCAAATTCCTGTTAGTGTTGATATTTTGACCTCCTCCCATGAATCATGAATGTTCTTAATGGCACCTAGAATGGTGAACCCTTTCCAGAAAGTTTTCAATTTACTTCACCCAGATCCATGAGAGAAATTGCTATCTATGGCAGCTATAGCCTTATAAAATGTATTTCTTAAATAATAAGACTTGAAAGTCAAAATTACTCCTTGATCCATGGACTTCTGAATGAATGTTGTGTTGGCAGGCATGAAAATAACTACTATATGTTTTTTTTTTTTTTTTAATTGTACTTCAGGTGAAGGCTTACAGAAGAAATAGTTTCTCATGAAACAGTAGTACACATATTGTTTTATGACATTGGTTAACAACCACACAACATGTCAACCCACTGACTTCTTAACCTTTTTTTTTTTGGTGAAAATACACATAGCCAAAAATACACCATTTCAAAAATTTCTACATGCACAGTTCAGTGACATTGACTACACTCTTCCAATTGTGCCATTATTCTCACTTAAGATGAAGGCTTACAGAACAAAATAGTTTCTCATTTAACAGTTACTACACATGTTGCCCTATGACAATGGTTAACAATCTCACAACACATCAACAATATCCTTACTCAAGCTTCTTGTACGTCTCCATCAGAGGTCTCGGATGACCAGGTGCATTGTCAATGAGCAGTAATATTTTGAATAGAATCTTTTTCTTCTGAAGAGGTTTCAACAGCGGGCTTGAAATATTCAGTAAATTATGTTGTAAACAGATATGCTGTCATCCAGGCTTTGGAGTTCCATTTATAGAGCACAGGCAGAGTAGATTTAGCATAATTCTTAAGGGCCCTAGGATTTTCAGAATGGTAAATGAGCACTGGCTTCAATTTAAAGTAACCAGCTGCATTAGCCTCTAACAAGAGATTCAGCCTGCCCTTTGAAGTTTTGAAGCCAGGCATTGACTTCTCCTCCCTATCTGTAAAAGTCCTAGATGGTATCTTCTTCCAATATAAGGTTGTTTCATCTCCATTGAAAATCTATTGTTTACTGGACTAAACCAAAGCTGAGAATTACCTTGAATGCAACCAAACACTTCAAGGGACAGAGTAGCAGGGGCAGAGATCTGGGGACCATGCTTTCAGGGGACTTCTAGGTCAATTGGCATAACAAAGTTTATTAAGAAAATGTTCTGCATCCTACTTTTGGTGAGTGGTGTCTAGGGTCTTAAAAGCTAGTGAACAGCCATGTAAGATGCATCAATTGGTCCCAACCCACCTTGAGTAAAGGAAAATGAAGAACACCAAAGTCACGAGGAAAGCATTAGCCCAAGAGACAGAAAGGGTCATATAAACCAGAGACTGCAACAGCCTGAGACCAGAAGAACTAGATGG
>NW_004444284.1:427379-429156 GCF_000243295.1 Trichechus manatus latirostris | reverse complement strand
AACTTTTTCGTTGTTCTCACAACTTGGCTGTTTGGTGCAAGAGGCCTAGCTTTTGGCCTGTCTTGGCTTTCAACATGCTTTCCTCACTAAGCTTTATCATTTCTAGCTTTTGATGTAGTGTGAGAGATATGCAACTCCTCCTTTCACTTGAACACTTTGAGGTCATTGTAGGGTTATTAATTGGCCTAATTTTGATATTGTCGTGTCTCACAGAATAAGGCTCAAGGAGAGGGATAGAGACAGGAGAACCACTGGCCACTGGAGCTGTCAGAACACACTCAACATTTATTGATTAAGTTTGCCATCTCATATGGGCATAGTTCCTAGTAACTCAAAACAACTACAATAGTAACATCGTAGATCACAATAATAGAAGTAATAATAATGAAAAAGTTTGAAATATTGAGAGAATTACCAAAATGTGACACAGATACATGAAGTGAGCACATACTGTTGGATGGAAAAATGGCACCGATAAGCTTGCTGGATGCAGGGTTGCCACAAACCTTCAATTTATAAAAAATGCAATATCTGCAAAGTACAATAAAGCAATGAGCAATAAAACGAGGTATACCTGTATTTGCAATGAATATGTCATTGGTCTTGCAAAATTTTATCATGCAATCTCCAGCATCATTTCTGTCACCAAGGCCAACTACCCATCTTTTTTCTTTGTTTCCAACTTTCACATTCCAATCACTAGTAGTTATCAATGCATCTTGATTGCATGTTTGATTAATTTCAGGCTGCAGAAATTGTTAAAAATCTTCAATTTATTCACCTTTGCCATAGTTGTTTGTGCATAAATTTGGATTAACTGGTCTTCCTTGTAGGCGTATGGATATTATCCTATACTGACAGCACTGTACTTCAGGATAGATCTTGAAGTGTTCTCTTTGAGGATGACTGCGACGCCATTCCTCTTCAATTTGTCATTCCTGGCATCCTAGACGGTATGATTGTATGATTCAAATGGCCAATACCAGTCCTTTTCAGCTTGCTAATATTCCATTTCATTTTTGAGGACTTCCAATTTTCCTAGATTCGTGCTTTGTACATTCCACGTTCTGATTATTAATGGATGTTTGCAGCTATTCGTTATCAGTTTGAGTTGTGCCACATCAACATATGAAGGTCTCGAAAACTTTACTCCATCCATGGCTTTCAGATGTACTGTACTTTCAGGAGGAAGCTCTTCCCCAGTCAAATTTTAACTGCATTCCAACCTGAGGGGCTCATCTTCTGGCACTGTATCAGACAATGTTCCATGTCAATTTAATTCTCCTTGTACTTTATTATGTTATTATTTCTTAAACAGAGTAACTACTTACCTAAAGTAAATAGTACAACATAACATTATATACGCAATCACTGACACTTGGGGACTATTAGTTACCTGGGCTGTATTTGTGTACTGATTTGCTGGACAGGATTTCTCTAGCTTTTTCTTTTACACAATGTGTTTATATAATGGACAGCATTAATTTATATTTACTAAAACTAAGTATTTCCATATGTAAATATATGTTTAATATACTCCAATATGTTGAAAAAGTATTTCTAACTAACTTGGATTACCTGATCATCTTGAGCTATCTGCGTTTTTATATTGATGTAAAGTGAAGAAGTGTATATACATTCAGCACCTATTCAAAGTACTATTATAAGGAAACCAGCTTTGTTTCCTAAAGTCTCATATTCTGCCATTGGATCTTTTTTCTTATTCAAATGACTTACGTAAAACATCTAGAAAAATGTGTATTTTTCTTTTTTTTTT
>NW_004444284.1:425450-426583 GCF_000243295.1 Trichechus manatus latirostris | reverse complement strand
AAAAGTTGATATGAGTACCTACATTTTGAACATTAATATAATGAGACTATGTAAATAAAGGAAAAAATAAAACACTTCATATTTTTAAGTATAGTATTAATTTTCTATTTCATAACTGAGAATACTAGGAGGCTCAGTCAATTGAAGGAGGATACGAGCGGGTGAGAGTGGGAGCTACTCATTGTAGAAGCTAGGGGACCAGCGTGGACTTAGAAGTTCTTCTTTTTGGAAGAATATGATATTCAAAGGATTGTAATCTAAAATAGCAAACGAAATTAGAAATCTAACTAGTAATATTAGGTACATTCCAAGACCAGTATAGAGATGAAAGCTGGATGAAAATGCAACATTTCAAACTCCAGGCAGAGAGGAGATTTGTATCAGAGAAGTGTGTCAGCAGGTAGCAGGAACCATCAGGTAGGAATAACAGATGCTTAGGCCCTTGACAATAATCAGGAAATGCAGACATTGATTCAATTACAAGGAATGAAATAAACAAACAAAATAACAAATGTTTATCACCCTTAAGCCAAAAGTTGAGAATTAGGATCTCAGGAACAAGTTAAACTTTAACTTATCAAAACTGGATTACCAGGTTAGTAGTAGAAAAGTAGCAAGGGAACTTGTTACAGAGATCCTAAATATTAGTATAGAATATCCAATGGATCACCTGTCCAGGATTAGAATGAATTTTATGGACCCACAAATTGGATTAAGAGTCTAGAGCTGTGGGGAGAAAAAGGCTACAGATTTGGGAAACTGGTAGGGGCTGACATACAGTTGTAAATATATTTATTAAAATATATCATTTCTTATATGTCAAATTATTGTAACAAACATTTTTGCATGATGGAATAGTATAAATACCTTTAGTAAATATATAATGAGAGAAATTAGCATACTTTCTGCATACTGTCTTTAGTCATTGTCCTATCACCTCATGATTTTTCCCATATCTGAGTAGTACTTGGACTATTGTATACTATTTTACTTTAAGTTGAGAAACTTTAAAAACTGAAATGATTTTAACTTTAAATACATATCACTGCAAAAAGTGAAAAATCAACAAGAGATGTGGTCAATCAAAAGCAGTTTTGGAAATAAACACAATAAAAATATAATATTATAGGGTG
>NW_004444284.1:422150-423879 GCF_000243295.1 Trichechus manatus latirostris | reverse complement strand
TCTCTCTCACTCTTTCTCAATCTCTCTTGAATGCACAAACTCCCTCCTTCTTATTAATGTATAGTTAAGCATCTCAATTACCTACATACATGTATATTTAAAAATACAACTTAAAAATATGTGTATTTTATACCACACATATTATTAAAATATTTTCTAAATCCAGTGTCTACACATAATTACAGAATTTTCTACAACTCTAGAGGTTTGTCAGGTGAATAATAACTTGTTATTATGAGAATATATTGACTTAATATCATGCAATCATGTGGGGAAATAGATATCCTCTTTTAAAATAGAAAGTGTAGAAATCACTTTTACTAGTGCCTCACTTTCTATTAACTTTAACCTGGAGATGTTTTCAACTTTAGTCAGTAAATTCAGCTTTTATCATTTATCAAAGGCATTTCTTTGGAGACATAAATAAATGATCTCCAACTGGAATGAGAATCACCTCTCCTATGAAGGCACCTGTCTACGGTAACAAGACTAAGCCCACCACTTCATTATTCACATGCCCCATGGCAGATGGCAGATGACAATGACCTTTAGTCATTTCGTCCAGTGAAAGATTAAAGTTAGCTCATAAATTGCCAGTCTGCCTAGCCATCTGGTTTTTCACGGTGTATTTTTTTAAGTCATTCACATGACTTAGGAAAATAATTTATTGACCATCTCTGTTCTATATATTTAAGACTGTCTTACAATGATAACCTGTAAGCATTTTAGGATGTACAATGTGAGGATGCTCTCAAATTCTCCTTGTGAAATATGTGCAGTATATTTTGTAGACATATATACATATATATATTAGAATACTTAACTTCCTTTTACATTAGATGTTCTGACATGTAACATATTTTCTGCTAGGCGGATGAGATGGGAATGCAGTGTAAATACGATAAATTTATAATCAAATAGTAAAATTCTTTTACTTAAAAGTATTCAGAAATTTCCACGAAATAATTTTTGCCATGCTGAGTAGGTAATGTATATGTTTCTAACACTTATCTATTAAGTTGAATGTATTTTGTTGTTATTGTTTTAAAGTGGGATTGGAAGAATTTATATAAAATTTAAAATCTAACCTTTCACATTCTAACAGGACAAATGAATTCAATAAGCCCTCAATCAGACCTTGTTTCAAGCAGGTAATTTCTAATTTTCCACATTGTAAATGTGGAAGAGCACTAAGAAGAGTGGATCATATAAACAATTGTGCTGATAGCAAACATCTGGGAAATTTTGTGATTATGAATCCCTGTAATTGGTGTTTACTATTGTGGGATTTAAAGATTATTTCAATTAACCAGTTTACTATGAAAAGTAACTTATATGTTTAATATTCTTAAAATAAATATAATGTTTTAAACTTGTGCTATACTATATCCTTAATAATTCCTAAAAAAATGTATTTATCAAGAAATTGCTATCTTAGAGTAAAATATAAGAAATGGTAATGATTACACCGAACAATAGCCAACTGTATTCAAGCCAATGGCTTCCTTAGCAGGCAGTCAATGTGACATTTATTTAATTGTTTATTTATTTATTATTATTAATTTAGAAAATAAGGATCAGGGCAGGAATAATCCAAATTTTCTTTCCTTGTTTTCCTCTCTTTCTTCTTCTTTTTCATTCCAATTCCATGTTTTCTAAATTGGTGACATCTCTGACTTTCAGAAGCTTGCCAAGTAAGGGAAGTGTATACATGTACTTGACTATTCTA
>NW_004444284.1:420411-421297 GCF_000243295.1 Trichechus manatus latirostris | reverse complement strand
CTGTCTTAACTTATAAAATTTGAAAACATTGCTTATCCTAGAAGGTAGCAATGAGGTCTGAATGAGGCTGCAGCAAAAAGTTGTCTTGCAATTATAAAGGTACAGTTTTTGCAACAATTAGTAGTGATCAAAATTGTTGAGGGAAGACCATCAAATGAAAGCATGAAATATTAGTCAAAGACAATGTTGCTTGTTGTTGTGTGCCTTCGAGTCGATTCTGACTCATGGAGACCCTATAGGACAGAGTAGAACTGCCCTGTCGGGTTCCCAAGGAGCGGCTGGTGGATTCGATGTGCTGGTCTTTTGATTCGCAGCCAAGTTCTTAACCACTCTTCCACCAGGGCTCTAATGTTGCTTGATATTCTTGGTATTTAAAATATTTCTATTATTGTGTTTTTTTGTGGTTCTTTGACAGAATTTTTCTTCCTCTCACTTAGATTGCTTTTATATTCAAGTAAAATATTTCATAAATTGACGTATGTTTTGATAAAGCAAAGAATCAATGTTTTTAATACAGTTGTATTCTTCAAAGATAACCTCAATGATATCTGTCACCCCAGATGCCCTTCTTACAATGTGAGGTTGACGCTCAGAACTGGTGGGCTTTTGTGACTATTTCAACCAACAGAATGCAGTGGGAGTGATGCTAGATGATTTCTGAGGCAGGTTCATAAAAGGCCTTTAATCCGCCACTTCCTTCACCAGAACAGTGTGCTAGAGCTCCAAGAAGCCAGGGAAGGAGTCTGACTGCCCTGTGGGGACTTCCGTGTGAAAAATCCCAAACTAGCCCTCACAGAGAGGCCAATGGATATGCCCTGAAATGACAGGAAGAGAACGAGGTGCCCAGGAGAACTCCAGCTGCTCCAGGCCCACATTTACTATCTCA
>NW_004444284.1:416799-418331 GCF_000243295.1 Trichechus manatus latirostris | reverse complement strand
AGTTCTGCAATGACAGAGCTATTTACATAAAAGGAAATGTACAATGTTACATAAATGTTAATTTTAAAAGATAGCTCTTTTTTTAGTAGGGTGAATTGCGTCATATCCATTGCTTTTCTGAGCTGTAGGATTGAGCCCATCACACACAACCACACCCTTAATAGCACTGACTTTGCCATTCTTGTATTACATTTCACCATGTCCCCTTATTCTTGACTCAGAAAATCCAATTCTAGTTTTAACAGAATGGTAACTAAAATATTTACTGTAGGTTTTTTTTTTCTTTTTTCTTGTAACACTATAGCATATATATTTGATTCCGTAAAGACTACAAAAATATTCTCCAAGCTAAGTTATTAGAATAAAAGTACTAAATGCCTGCCTGGAGCAGACTCTGAGGGTCCACTTTTAAGAAACTTAATTTCTGCACCAAGTTTACTATGGAAACCCTCATGGTTATTTCCACTATTTTTTTCCTCCTCTAACTATAACTCTGTTCACTTTTTCAGGAAAGTCTACTCCAAAGAGCACAGTATAATTACATTGTCATGAAACTTTAAAAAATGAATCTTATAAATTTTCCCAAATTATTCTTTGGGAACTAAAGGTTTTGAAAATTTAACTCTGTGACTCATGGTTTGATAATTTTGTCTTAACTTCTAAAGCTTTCATTTTTCAAGTATCCAAAATCACCTATGAAAGTAATCTTTTGTTGAAGAAACGTTAAAATAATATAGCTTTTTATAATGCCCACAAAAATAGAGAATTTTAATTGTTGAACATAGTATTCAATAAGTGCTAGTAAAATACTTCAGTGCAGAATACAACAGCTTGTTTCACTAGAAAAAAATTGAAATGATTTACCTTTTACATGGTGCCATGATGGGACAGGGCATTGCCTGCTCTCAGAACTCAAATAAAACACATCATTTCTAGTTTACCTAAATCTGAGTTGTATAAACATTAATTACGAGTGAACGACATATTGTACTTGGACAAAATACAAATAAAGAGCATCTGTTGGGCAATTTCTGAAAGACGAGCTGTGTTACATTCTTTTGTAGGCGTTTTTAAAAGAAATGTATAACAATTTAAAATGGCAGATATTTTTCCTTGTAAGTACTGCCAACAATTTTATATTGTTGTTGTTACTGTCCTTCAGCTGATTCTGACTCAAAGCGACCCTACTATGTATAACAGAGCTAAACACTGCCTAGTCCTGCATGATCCTCATACTCATTGCAATGCCTGAGCCCATCTTTGCAGGCACTGTGTCAATCCATCTCACTGAGAGTCTTCTCTTTTTCACTGACCCCCTGCTTTACCAATCATGATGTCCTTCTCCAGGGACTGGTCCCTCTGATAATGTGCCCAAAGTGTGTGGGACAAAGTTTCGCCATCCTTGATTCTAAGCAACATTCTGGATGTACTCCTTCCAAGACAGATTTGTTCTTTCTTCTGGCAGTCCATGGTATATTGAATACTCTTCGTCAACCTCATAATTCAAAATCATCAATTCTTCTTTGGTCTTC
>NW_004444284.1:414870-415781 GCF_000243295.1 Trichechus manatus latirostris | reverse complement strand
TGGTATTCTGTCAATTACTGGAGGCTTGTTTTTCTCCCATGTCTTCAGTGCAGCTTGGACTTTTTCCATCAGTACCATTAGTTACTGTCAAGTCAGCTCCAACTCAAGGTGAACTTATGTTTAACAGATAAATATTGCCCAGCCCCGTGCCATCTCCATGATCTTTGATGTTCTGAGCCCATTGTGGAAGCTATTGTGTCATTCCATCTCATTGAGGGTTTCCTTTGTATTTACTGACTCTCTACTTTACCACACACGATGTCTTTTTCTAGCAATTGGTCTTTCTTGATGACACGTCATTGAAAGTAAGACAAAATAAAAGTCCCTACCAGGTTACATTTTTCTTAAAATATATTTATCGCATGCTAGTTCAAGCTGAAATATTTTCTTATTCTTTTGCATGGGGAATTTGAAGACAACTTTTTAAGTTCTTTAAATTCTTTGTCTTTAAAATGAGCTTTATTGATGTAAAATTTGCATGAAATAAAATTTACCATTTTTTAAGTATAGGAATGAAAGAATTTTGACAAATTATATATGGATATGTAATCACCACCACAGTGAAGGCAAAATTTTTTTATAGCTCCAAAAAAGTTCCACATCTTTACCAGCACTTGGTATTGTCAGTATATGTGATTTTAGCCATTCTATTTGTGTGAATAGTGGTATCTCTTTTATGGCACTAAAAAACAGTTTTATTCAGGTACTGTTGACATATTGCAGAGCCCTGGTGGCTCAGTGGTTAAGAGCTTGGCAGCTAATCAAAAAAGATTGGCAGTTTGAATACACAAGCTGCTCCTTGGAAACTCTACGGGGCAGTTCTATTCTGTCCTATAACATCGCTATGAGTTGAAGTCGACTCAACTGCAACAGATTTAGTTTGGTTTCATTGACTTATGAAGTCCTAGTGG
>NW_004444284.1:413588-414770 GCF_000243295.1 Trichechus manatus latirostris | reverse complement strand
ATTGACATATAGTAAATGGGATATATTTAAATTGTGTTATTTCTTAAGCTTCGATTATACATATATATACATTATATATAACATATATATATCCATGAAACTGTTACTTTGATGATATATATATATATGAAAAGATTAATAAAAAAATCATGAAAATATGCATCTGTCCAAAATGTTTTCCCATGTGCCTTTGTAATACTTCCTTCCCTCTTTGACACACCCCACCCCAGATGTTCATTTTTGTTGGAAGTTTTTCACTCATCACATGAGATTTATCCATGTTATTTTACGTATGGATAGTCAATCCCCTTTTATTGCTCTGTAGTATTCCATTATACACTATACCACAATATGTGCGTTCATTTACCTGTTGATGAACTTCTGAGTTTTTTCCAGCTGTGGACTATTGCAAATAACTTTGCTATGAACATTCCTGTACAAATCTCTGTATGGACACATACTTTCCTTTCTCTTGGGAGTGGAATGGCTAGTATGTGCCAGTATTACATTTTAATAAATTGTTCCAAGTGCTTACCAAAGTAGTGGTACCATTTGAAATTGCCATTGGTATTATGGATTAAATTATGTCCCTCCAAAATAGGTGTTGGAATCCTAACTCCTATACCTGTGGATGTAATTCTATATGGAAATGAGGCTTTCTTTGTTATGTTAATGAGACCATGTCAGTGTAGGATGTGTCCAAACCTAATCACTTATGAGTTATAGAAAGAGCAGATTAAACACGGAAGTGAAAACATATGGTGGATGGCAAAGATAAACTGCACATGAGTATCCCTAAGGAATCAAGGGAAAAATGTCAGGGCTATAGACTGAAGGAGACAAGGATCTTCATCGAGAGCCAATAGAGAGAGAAAGTCTTCTCTAGAGCTGGTTTCCTGAATTTGGACTTCTAACCTCCTGAACTGTAATAAAATAAAGTTCTGTCCTATAAAGGCTCCCACTTGTAGTATTTCTGTAACAACAGCACTAGGAAATTAAGACAATCAGTAAGAATGTGTATTGTAGTTGCTTAACATCTTTATTTCTCTAGATAACAGGGCTATTATTTCTCAATGCCTTTAAAAATTTCTCTTTGTCACTGGTTGTCAGAAATTTGATTATGATATGCCCTGGTGTGGTTTTCTTCATTTTTATTATTGGAGTTTGCCAAAATATTTGGAT
>NW_004444284.1:411820-413164 GCF_000243295.1 Trichechus manatus latirostris | reverse complement strand
GACATGTCAACACCCTCTCCTTCTCCACCTTGGGTTCCCATTTCCGTTCGTCCAGCTTTTCTGTCCCCTCCTGCCTTTTCATCCTTGCCTCTGAGCTGGTATGCTCATTTAGTCTCATATACATGGCTGAAATACGTGTGTTGTTCTTTGTTTTATAGTCCTGTCTAATCTTTGGCTGAAGGGGGAACCTCAGGAGTGACTTCATCACTGAGCCATAAGGGTGTCCGAGGGCCATACTCTCAGGGTTTCTGCAGTCTCTCTCAGACCAGTAAGTCCGGTCTTATTTTTTTGTGAGTTAGAATTTGGTTCTACATTTTCCCCCAACTCTGTTCAGGAACCTCTGTTGTGATCTTTGTCAGAGCAGTTGGTGGTGGTAGCTGTGCACCATCTAGTTTTGCTGGACTCAGTCTGGTGGAGGCTGTGGTAGTTGTGGCCCATTAGTCCTTTGGACTAATCTTTCCCTTGTGTCTTTGGTTTTCTTCATTCTTCTTTGCTCCAGATGGGATGGGACCAGTAGACGTATCTTAGATGGCCACTCACAAGCTTTTAAGACCTTGGATGCTACTCACCAAAGTAGAACGTAGAACATTTTCTTTATAAACTGTGTTATGCCAATTGAGCTAGATGTCTCCTGAGTCCATGTTCCCCAGCCCTCAGCCCAGTCCCTCAGTCCCTCAGGGAATTTGGATGTGTCTATGAAGCTTCTATGACTTTGCGTGGTCAAGTTGTCCTGACTTCCTCAGTATTGTGTACTGTCTTACCCTTCACAAAAGTTACCGCTTATCTATTGCCTAGTTAGTATTTTTCCCTCCCCACTCCTCCCTACTTCGTAACCATCACAGTTTCTTTCTGTGTGTAAACCTTTTAACGAGTTTTACACTTTTTATTTTAGATATTATATCTTTATTTTGTGATTTCAACTTAGTCTTTATTACATCTTCTTTCTCTTTTCCCATCATTTACCTGTTTTCCTCTACCTTATTTAACATGTGTAGTGAATGTATAAAGGAACCCTGCTGGTGCAGTGGTTAAGCTTAAGCGCTCTGCTGCTAATCAAAATGTTGATGGTTTGAAACTCACCAGCTGTTCCTCAGGAGAAAGATGTGGCAGTCTGCTTCCTTAAAGATCATAGCCTTGGAAACCCTGTGGGCCAGTTTTATTCTGCCTGTAGAATCATTATGAGTCAGAATCAACTAGATGGCGATGGGTTACCAAAGTGATATCTTTTTTAAATCTCTACCCAATACTCTATGTATTAAGATGTCGTTATAAGTTTGTGGGAACACAAAATATTTCCAGCCCTAGGAAA
Source organism: Trichechus manatus latirostris (assembly GCF_000243295.1). NCBI lineage: Eukaryota > Metazoa > Chordata > Mammalia > Sirenia > Trichechidae > Trichechus > Trichechus manatus. Next base: position 411,855 of record NW_004444284.1, on the reverse strand, counting down.
CCTTTAGAAGATGTTTCACCTACTCTTTTCTGGTG
>NW_004444284.1:409780-410958 GCF_000243295.1 Trichechus manatus latirostris | reverse complement strand
GTGATCAGCCAATCAGTTGTAAAAGGAGTTTCTTTGGGAGTGTGGCTTTTATCCGATATATATATGGATGTTCTGGCAAAGCTCACTTGCTTGCTCAGGATCCTGTTTCCAGCCAGTCATCATCTGACCTCTGGTTCTTGGGACTTGAGCCAGCAGTCTGTCATCTCATCCACTGACTATTGGATTTGTCAGCTTCCACAGCCCTGTGAGCGGCAGCCTGCCATCTGACCTGCTGATTCTGGATTCATCAGCCCCTGCAGTCACGTGAGTCAGGAGAAGCCTCCAGATGATATCTGACTCATGAACGTTGGGATTTACCAGCCTCCACAACAGCATGAGTCTTTTCCTTGAGATAAACCTCTCTCTCCCTGTATATATGTAAATATGCTTCACTATTTTGCTTCTCTAGAGAACTCAGCCTAAGATAAGACCTATTGCAAACATCCGTGCATGTCTCTGTCAAAGATTTATAGTTTCTTTTCATTTTCTACACAAATACTCCAATAAATTTTAAAATCAAATACAGATAATTCCATATTTGCCCACCATTGAGAAGAAATGTAAAAAGCAAAAGAAGCATGGCACATTCATTTTCAAGACCAATTAAATGTGTGACAGGCACTGCTATGAGTGAACATTGACAATTATGATTTTGCGTTTGAGAAAAATTCTTATAATCTGAGTTTTTAAAAAATGGTTTCTTCTTAATAAGACACAGTACAGAATGGTTTCCTAGGAAATTACAAAGTCAGCTCTTCAGATTTAAATTTAAGCCTGGATAAAGGGAACTGAAAAATCTTGCCAGAAATAAAACCTGCCCCTCCTAAACATACACAACTCTTATTCATAATTTTTTTTAATTTATCATTTTATTTATAGTACACCACTAAGTAACTTTATGATTTTACTTAACCTTCTTCAATGATTAATATCTTCCATGAAGTTGGACATTCCAATCCTATTAACCATAATTTCACATATTAAAGTTTGCCATTTTCTAGTAATTTTGATTATTATCCCTTGTAGAATTGAATCCAATATCCTGTTATTGAGTCAAATGAATCTTTCATCAACAGTAAAAAAGAACATTAAAACTTTCTAGACTCATTAGATAATACTCGTTTGAATTATTAACTACCTAACTCTCATTAAAAAACCAAGCGATGTGATCCTTGGGG
>NW_004444284.1:407634-408726 GCF_000243295.1 Trichechus manatus latirostris | reverse complement strand
TGATCTCCTATGTAGAGCCCGAAAAGACAAATTGTATTTTGACTCAGTTTTCTCACAAGAAACTAGTATGCTTTAACTATTTTGATAATAAATCATGGTTTTAATTTTGCATTGGTTGCCAAGAAACTCAGAATCAAGCATAAAGTTAAATTACAGCAATTTTGTGGGGATTTCATTTACATTTTTGAGTATGGCTCTGATTATTTTTCAGGACCAGTATATTGTTCTTGGAGCCCTGGTGGCATAGTGGTTAAGAGTTTGGCTGCTAACCAAAAGGTAAGCAGTTCGAATCCACCAGCTGCTCCTTGAAAACTCTATGCAGGCATTTCTACTCTGTCCTTATAGAATAGGAATCGAATCAATGGCAATGGATTTTTTTTTGGTACATTTTTCTTGATCTGAAATATTTATTACTATCTAGTTTGACATCAACTGTATATGTTCTATGTTGTTATTGTTAGGTGCCATCAAGTCCCTTCTTACTCATAGCCACCCTATGTACAACAGAACAAAGCACTGCCTGGCCCTGTGCTATCCTCATAATTGTTATGCTTGAGCCCATTGTTGCAGTCACTTTATCAATCCATCTTGTTAAAAATCTTCCTATTTTTTGATGATCCTCTACTTTACCAAACATGATGTCCTTCTCCAGGGACTAATTCCTCCTGATAAAATGTTCAAATTATATGAGACTTAGTCTTGGCATCTTTGCTTCTAAGGAGGATTCTGGTTGTACTTCTTCCAAGACAGATTTGTTCATTCTTTTGGCACTTAAAGGTGTCAATTCTTCTTCAGTCTTCCTTATTCATCGTCCAGCTTTCCCATGCATATGAGTCAATTGAAAACACCATGGCTTGGGTCGGGTGCACCTTAGTCTTCAAGGTGACATCTTTGCTTTTTGACACTTTAAAGAGGTCTTTTGGGGCAGATTTGCCCAATGCAATGTGTCTTTGATTTCTTGATGGTTGCTACCATAGGAGTTGATTGTGAATTCAAGTACAAGTAAATACTTCACAACTTCAATCTTTTCTCCATTTATCATGCTGTTGCTTATTAGTCCAGTTGTGAGGATTTTTGTTTTCTTTATGTTGA
>NW_004444284.1:403373-404977 GCF_000243295.1 Trichechus manatus latirostris | reverse complement strand
TAAGAGGATGGGCTCTGGAGATAGACCATATGTGTCCAATCCAAACCCAAAACCAAACTTATTCCCATCCATTCTATTATGATTCATGCTGACCCCCTGTGCTACAGAGTAGAACTGCCCCATAGAGTTTTCTAGGCTGTAATCTTTATGGGAGCAGATTGCCAGGTCTTTCTCCCAATCCCTATATGAGGAATAATAAAAGTACCTACCTCGCAGTGTTGCTATAAGGATTTAAATGAAATTCAAAGAAAATATTTACAAAAAGTGATTGTCCTCTAAGTATGGCATAAAATTAAGCATTATTAGTTTGTTGTCTGACTTAGTTTATCATATAATAAAATCCAAGAGTAATTCTTATTCCTTTTAAAGCAATAACATCCCTGAGAGTATTGATGAAATGGGAACTATGCTTGAAAAATAATCATTATTTCATTTTGTATGAGTAGGAATTGACTTGACAGCAACAGGTAACAGGTTTTAGTTGAATGAAAGATCCCTGGTGGCACAGTGGTTAAGAGTTCGACTGCTAACCAAAAGGTCGACAGCTCAAATCTAGCAGCCACTCCTTAGAAATCCTATGGGCACTTTTACTCTGTCCTATAGGGTCACTATGACTTGAAATCGACTCAACAGCAATGGGTTCGAAATCGACTTGACAGCAACTTTTTTTTAGCTGAATGAAACTTTTATTTTCCATCCATATACTGCATGAACAACGTTGCTGATTACACCTTGCATGCTTTCATTCTCTTTTTTTTTTTTTTGGTACAATAGTGGCTCATGATTTCAGCATAATAATACTTACTATAATCCCAGGCATTGTTTGGACTATGTCAAACGTTTATATACAATTATCTATATTTTAGCATTTTAAAACTTATATGTTTTTCCAGCTAGATCAGTGATATTTGCAAAGTACACAAGCAACTGGAAATAATTACATAGCAGAGAGCATTTAAAATTCAACCATCAAGAGAGGTTGATGTACCACATCATAAAATATGTTGTCCCTTAGGACAATGCCTCATTTCCTAGTTTTTCTGCTCTCCACACCCAGAACAGACAATAGCAGCAGTCCATAAATAAAGGTTAATGCAATCATTCCATAAAGAATTTTTAAGTCCAGTCAACCAATATTCCACACAATAAGGTCAGCACTCATCTTTATGAGATAATGCACTTTCCAGTAAGGAAGAGAGGAAGGGTATTTAAAATCCTAGCCCAAGTCTTAGATGAGAGACTTGCATCCATTTGGTTCCAATTATATAGAAAACAGTCAAGATACAATTCTAGAGGGAGATGATATTTGTTTACTTGGCAAATCCATGACATTTAAAGATATATACTGTCCATTTTTAGGAGACACTTTTAATTTGTATTTAGCCTATGATATCCGTATGTAGAGGTTTATTATTATTATTGCTCATCAGCTTAACTAGTATCATTAGGACTTATGACAATCATTTCACTGAGTCATTAATTCAATGAATCTTTATTATGTCTTATATATGCAACACATCATACTAAGCCCTGGGGATGTAACAGTGAATAAAAAAGATTATATTATCACTGAAGGGTGGAGAAAATATATAAAATAAATTAAT
>NW_004444284.1:401384-402576 GCF_000243295.1 Trichechus manatus latirostris | reverse complement strand
TGTGTGAGTCCAGACTGTTGAAGCTTGCAGAGGTCACTCATCCTCTACTCTTTGTTATGTGCTCTATATTCCAGAAACAAGCAGAACCTCTACCCTTAACTCCAATCTTCAGGAAGAAACAAGACCAAGGCCTAAATATTTAGAAGTTTCTTTCTTCTAGAAACAGGGAAAAGCATTAAAAGATCTCAGTTCAAGGTATTTGGGTTTTATTATTATTATTATTTACTTTCTCATTCAACAACCTTCAAGAATTATTTATAGAGAATGAATGAAAAAAGGCAATCAATACATGCCAACAGTGAGATGGAAAAGATTTTAGAATTATCCAATAACAATATTACAGCAGCTATCATCAAAATGCTTTAACAAAGCTTTAACATCCATATAATATGGAATAATTATTCCTCCTATTATGTTGATGTTAAGACACTGAAGACAAATGAAAAATACAAACTTTCAGCAAAGAAATGAAGGAATAATCATAACAATAAAGAAGAACAAAATAAAAATTTTGAAACTGAAACATATAATTGAAAAAAATATCAATGGATGGACTCAAGAGGAGAATAGAAGTAATAGAAGAAGCAATCAATGAACTTGACAATAGGACAAATAGAAATTACCCAATCTGAACAACAGAGAGAATATAGACTGTGAAAAAAAAAATAGTGCCTCATGTACCTGAGGAGCTTTAACAGTGATCTAACATTCATTTTACCAGAGTCCTGGAAGGAGTGGAGAAGGGAAGTGGGGCTGGAAAAGTACTGAAAGAATTAATGTCTAAAGATTTCCCAAACTTGGGAAGAGATATAAGTCTACAAATTGCATTAGCTGAGTGAATGCCAAATAGGATAAACCCAAAGAAATCAACACAAAGACATGACTACAAAAGTCAAACTTTGATAACAAAAAGCAAGGAAAAAAGCTTCCATAGAGAACCAATACCTTAACTATAAAAAACAGAAAACAAACCCATTGCCGTCAAGTTGAGTCTGACTTATGATGACCCTACAGGACAGAGTAGATCTGCCCCACAGGGTTTCCAAGGAGTGGCTGGTGGATTCCAACTGCTGACTTTTTGGTTTTTAATCACTGAAGTGATTAAGCTCTTAACCAATGCACCACCTTAAGTACAGGATAGAAAAAAAAAAAATTATGAGGACAACACATGCCTCATCAGAAACCATGGAGG
>NW_004444284.1:398402-400078 GCF_000243295.1 Trichechus manatus latirostris | reverse complement strand
TTAATCATTAGAGAAATGCAAATAAAACCACAATGACATATCACTACCTACCCACACCTATTGCCATCCAGTCGATTCCTACTCGCAGTGACCCTTTAGGACAGAGTAGAACTGCCCCAAAGTGTTTCCAAGGCTGTAATCTTTTCTGAAGCAGACTGCCACATCTTTCTTCCACTGAGCGGCTGGTGGGTTCCAACCGCCAACCTTTCGGTTAGCAGCCAAGCACCTTAACCACTACACGGCCAGGGTTCTTAATTAAAAAATAGATACAACATATTCCGGCAAAGACGCAGAAAAATGTATCACTCGTACATTGCCAATGAGAATGGCAAGCTCTTGAAAACTGTTTGGCAGTTTCTTACAAAATTAAACATGCAAAAATCGTATAACCCAGCATTTTCATTCCTGGACATTTACCCTAAAAAATGAAAACTTATGTTTACACAATAATGTAAATGTGTAAAAATGCATGAATGTCTATATTGGCTTTGTAATTGCCAGAAACTGGAAATAACCTAGATGTCCTGTCATGAATCAACAGCTAAACAAACTATGGTATAGTCATACCACGAAACACTATTCAGAAATAAAAAGGGATAGGCTATTGATACACAGAACAACCTGAATGTATCACAAAAGAATTATTTTAGTGAAAAAAACTAATTCCAAAAGCTTGCATACTTTATGATTCCATTTATTTAACATTCTTTAGTGACAAAATTATAGAAATGGAGAACACAGTAGCGCTTGCCAGAGTTTTAGGAGGGCTTGGTGTGGAAGGGTAGTGGATGTGGCTGTAAAAGGATGACATGAGAAATCCTTGTAATGATGGAAATGTTCTGCATCTCCACTGATTAACTATCTATAACCTGGTTGTGATATTGTACTATAGTTTTGAAAAATATCACTATTAGGGATAACTGGGTAAAGGGTAAGGAGCCCTGGTGGCATTTGCTTAAAGCGATTGGCTGCTAACCAAGAGGTCCACGGTTCAAACTCAAAAGCTGCTCCATGGATGAAAGATGTGGCAGTCTGCTTCTGTAAGAATTTGCAGCCTTGGAAACCCTATGGCCCAGTTCTACTCTGTCCTATAGGGTCACTATGAGTCGGAATCGACTTGATGGCGGTGAGTTTTTTTGGTTTGGGTAAAGGAATAGGGGACCTGTCTTTACCGTTTTTTGGCAACTGTATGTTGATCAACAAATGTTTAAAATATTTCAATTAAAAAAGAACTTTTATCAATCTTCATTTGATTTATTCATTTCTTTGATTATTTATTCATTCATTCAACAAAGTTCAAGAAACATTTATAGATAACTTCCCTTTGGTCACTGAATTGGGGCCTTAAGACATCCCAGACCTATCCTTGAACTCAAGCAAAACTTCAAAAAGTGGACTCAGAAATAAGAATAGAGGAGGGCATTTTGTAGGTTTCACCTATTGAAATTATCAGTCTGAAAGCTACATGATATTCACTACCTTTTTAAGCACAAAACTGTAAAGTGTTGCAGAAAAAAATGTTAATCTTTAATAATTATGTTATATTTTGTTATATAAGTGGGTACACATTAGTGCAGAGACTAAATGACATTTGTTAACAAAATTAATTTAAAATCAAACTGTATATAAATTTTAGAAATGTTATCAACTTAAAAGAGTTATATTCCAATAAATAC
>NW_004444284.1:395888-397701 GCF_000243295.1 Trichechus manatus latirostris | reverse complement strand
TCAAGGAAATGGCTCACACTGTTGTAGATGCTGAAATGTCCCAAGTCCATAGGTCAGGTGTCAGAGTGGAGGCTTCTCCTGACTCACATAGCTACAGGGGTTGACAAATCCGAGATCAGGAGGTCAGACAGCAGGCTGCTGGCTTAAGTCTCAAAAAACAGAGTTTAGATGATGATAAGCCAAATTCAGGATGCAGAGCAGAGCAAAAGCCAGCAAGCTTTAACAAAAAATCCATATATATTGGATGCAGGCCATATCCCCAAGGAAACTCCCTTTCAACTGATTGGCTGCTCATAGCAGATCTCATTTTGGAGGAGATTACATTATACCAGATTTTATCATGGAGGTGATTACCTCATTACATAACTGTCAAACTACATCATAATCGCCAAATCACTGAGAATCATGACCTAGCCAATTTGACACACAACCTTAACCATCACAGTCCACCCCTTTCAACTTGACACCTGTATACATCTCCTTAAACCATACATAATCTCTAAATAAAGACAGTTATAAAGTCATACTTTCACCTATCATATCACAACCAACGTGTACAATCAAAAATGCGCTAGCCTTGTTTACATCTTATATTTTATAAGTGAAGAAAACAAAAATATTTGATGCACACATACAAAGAAAAAAATACTCATCACAATTACAGCCCTTGTTTCTGAAACTGGTCATACAGTTAAAGCTGGTATGTAGAACTACCTTCTTCCACCACCCATTCCACGTTTCCTTTACCCTCAGCAAGCACCTCAGCTGGTGGTGTATCTTTGCCTGGTGGGGTGACCCAAAACTTCGTTCCTGAAGTGTCTGGGCCATTAGTAGTCATGTCAGAATTGGGTTGCTGTAGTTTTCCATTGACTTTAATCACAAGGCATAGTAGTACTATGAGATGCCCTAAGGGATCTCCTACATTCCAAACATACTCTTCTTTATCTCCATTATGTAGTATCAGTCCAATTTCCTTTTGGTAATCAGGATCAATCACATCAGCCAATATGGTAACTCCCTTCTTTGTCTGTTGATCCAGAGGCATAAGGGGTCCAAAGTGGCTGCATGGCATTCTTAGCCTTCAGCTCAATGAAATTAGTCTTGTGTCTCCAGGAAAGAGCATTCATCCCTTTGGAACTAAGACCTTTAGACCTGCAGAGCACAGGATCACGAGGACAGGCAGAAAAATTTTACTAGTGGGTCACTAGGGGTAATAGTGAGTGGTTCCACTCCCATTTCCACCTCTTGATTCCTGGGCCCATGAATCCTGGTAATGGGAGAAACAGCACTGTATGTTGGACACTGATTTAGAGCATATGCTGCCTCCTGGAGAACATTGTTCCAACCCTGCAAGGTATTACCACCTAGCTGGCATTGTAATCGTGTCTTTAGAAGGCCATTCCACCATTCTATCAAGTCAGCTTCTTCCGGATGATGGGGAACATGTGAATGGGGACTAGTAAATTCCGTGAGCGTGGGCTCATTGCCACACTTCATTTGCTAGTAAGGGATTCCCTTGACCAGAGGTGATGCTGTGTGGGATACTATGATGGTGGATAAGCCATTCTGTAATTCCACAGGTGATAGTTTTGGCAGAAGCGTTGCGTGCAGGGAAGGCAAATCTGTATCCAGAGTAGGTATGTATTCCAGTAAGCATAAAACATTACCCTTCCCATGATGGAAGCTGTCCAATGTATTCAACCTGCCATTAGGCTGCAGGCTGATCACCTCAAGGAATGGTACCATATAGGAGATTCAGTGTTGGTTTCCGCTGTTAGTAGGTTGGGCATTCAACAGTGGCTGCAGCCAAATC
>NW_004444284.1:390472-394781 GCF_000243295.1 Trichechus manatus latirostris | reverse complement strand
TTGGATGAGCTGGATCATAAGGCCCAAGTGACAGAGTGGCTTGTCCAGCAACCTGAAACTGTTGCAGAGCCTTCTCTTGTTCTGGGCCCCACTCAAAACTAGCATCTTTTTGAGTCACTTGATACAGGCCACAGTAGCACTCCCAAAAAAGGAATATGTTGCCTCCAAAATCCAAAGAGGCCTACCAGGCGTCATGCCTCCTTTTTAATTGTGAAGGGGCCATATACAATAGGTTATCCTTTGCTTTAGAAGAAATATATCAAAATTTCACTGAGGGGGAAGGTGCTTCAAACAATAACTTCTTTAATAAGTATCAGCACAAAGCTGGTTCCTATGAGGTGGTGATTACCTATGTCTCAAATGTTCAACTTTTCCAAGCTGCTGTACCACTCCATCATCTCTAACATCAACTACTCCCTCTCACCTCAGTACTCTCCCTCTCCTCTTTGGGTTTCCTAATTCTCTGCAAGGTCTCACAGAACTCACGAATTGCATAAATGAAGTGGCTCACATGGTTGTGGAAGTTGGCAAGTCCCAAATTCATGAATCAGGCATACGCTTCACCCATGTGGCTGCAGGGGCTAACAAACCCAAACCGGTAGCTCAGACCACAGGCTGCTGGCTCACAAGTCTGTGAAAGCTGGTGAATCAGGTCACATGATAGGCCACTGGCCCAAGGGGCTGTGGAGGCTGGTGAATCCCAGCATCAGTAGGTCACACAGTAGGCCTCTGGCTCGAGTCCGAAGAACAGGAAGTCTATTGATCATGAACCGGACGCAGGATCCAGATTCAGAGAGAGAGATTCTTGCCAGGACGCACACATATACCTTATATGCAGGCCACAACCCAGGAAAGGGTATAACTTGAGTAAGGGTGGGACTTGAGTCACACCCTCTGGCAAGGCGGTGACCCAAGACACACCCTACAAAAATCCTGCCTCATGAACATATAGAGGTCAGTATCCACAACACATAAAATGGAGGACAACCATACTATATTGAGAATCATGGCCTACTCAAGTTGACACATAACCCCAACCATCACTGATTCCATATACATCATTTGCATAATGTCACTCACTCATTGTGTGTGAGTCACAGAGACCATTGCTAGAAGGGCCATATTAAATAAGTCATTGCACCACAGTGCCTGAATTTTTGTCAGATTAATTTCACAGCCTCTAGCACACAAATGTTTTACCAATAAGACCAGAGTCATTGACACTTCATACTTACTGGGTCCAGTCAGCACAATGTCATCAATGTAATGGAGCAGTGTGACGTCTTGTGGAAGGGAAAGGCAATCAAGTCCCTGTGGGCTAAATTATGACATAGGGCTGGAGAGTTGATATAACCCTGAGGTAGAACACTGAAGGTGTAATACCAGCCTTGCTAGTTGAAGGCAAACCGCTTCTGAAAGTGCTTTGAAACAAATATGGAGAAAAAGGCATTAGCCAAATCAATAGCAGCATACCTGGTACCAGGAAATGCATTAATTTGTTCAAGCATTGAAACCAAATCTGGAACAGCAGCTGCAATTGCAGTCACCACCTGATTAAGTTTTCTACAATCCACTGTCATTCTCCAAGGTCTATCTACTTTTCTCACAGGCACATAGGCGAGTTGAATGGGGATGTGGTGGGAATCACCACCCCTGCATCCTTCAAGTCCTTGATGGTGGCAGTAATCTCTGCAATCCCTCCAGGAATGCAGTACTGCTTTTGGTTTACTATTTTCCTAGGTAGGGGCAGTTCTAATGGTTTCCATTTAGACTTTCCTACCATAATATCCTTTACTCCACATTTCAGTAATCCAATGTGTGGGTTCTACCAGTTGCTGAATATGTCTATTCCATTTATGCATTCTGGAACTGGGGAAATCACCACAGGATAGGTTCGGGGACCAACTGGACCTACTGTGAGATGGAGCATGAGCTTACACTCCATTAATAACTTGACCTCCACAGTGACATTTTGGGTCTTCTGGAATTAGTGTTAGTTCAGAGCCAGTATCCAGTCATTCCTGAAATGTCTGATTGTTTTATTTTCCCCAATAAACAGTCACTGTCATTAAAGACCATAGATTCCTTTGGGCAAGGCTGGGAGAAAAATTAACAGTATAAATTTTGGGCAGCTGTGGGGTCCTTCCTCATGGCACCAAGCTTCCCCTTCATTCAAGGTGTTGTGGGTCTGTAAACTTGCTCGTCTGGGGATTAATTGAGGGGCCATGACTCTGTTCTGGTGATTCGAGGTAGACTGCTATTCACTTGAACCAAAATTCTTCCACTTGCACAGATCAAGTACATATTTAGCAGATTTCCCGTGTATTTCACTCCTAGGAACACCATGATTAAGTAGCCAATGCCGTAAATCCATATGAGTCAGACTACTCTAATTATTGCATTGACTCTTCTGTCCATTACAGTAACCAGGCTCAGCTTATCTTCGTCAATTGAATGCTGTCAATTGGCCCTTACCACCATGGGGTCCAATCACCCCCATTATAGTTAGGTGTCTTAATTCAGTTAGGGCAGCTTCCAGTGTCAAATCTGACTTACACAAAATAGCAATCACAGAAGTCTTCAAGGATGCTGGGGCTGCCTTCACAAATTTGTTCCTCACAGTTGTGGTAAAAGGTGTATTCTCTGGGCACTCCATGGGTGGGTCTGTGGGTCTTACCTGATAAATCTGTTCTAACATGCCAATTTTCCTAAGCCTTTGGATACCATCTTCTACAGTATACCAACACAGGTTGGGTACTTTAACTTGATTTATTGTAGGCCACCACATATTCTGTGTTTCAGGGACCCAACCAAGTAAACTATTAGATCCTTTCCTAATCTCTTGAACTGAAACACTAAATGAAGAATCTGTGCTTAGTGGGACCATATCAGTAAACTCAGGCTGATCCATCTTTATGTTCCTTGCACCATTATCCCACACCCTTAATAGCTATTCCCACACATATTCACCAGGTTTCTGTTTATATGTTTCTGTCAAGTAGTTCTTTTGGAGTGTAGTGTCCCTCCTCCTGGGTAACATTTTGTACTTCACCTTTTAGGGCATGGTGGGACCTAAGTCTAATTACAGGTGCAGAAGTAAAAATGGGTGATGGGGATATGTTTTGAGAACATTCAGCAATGTCTTGTAAGGTATCTGTCCCAGGCTATGACTCAGACACCATCCCAGGCAATATCTCAGACAAAGTCTCTTCAGGCACAGTTGGGTTAATCTCATCAGATAGAGGTGGAAGGGCTAATGGTTTTGTTTATAGGAATGAGTCAATGAAATTTAGATACTCAGTGTCCCCAGTTTCCTGATTATCTGTATATGTCCCCATCCCAAGTTTCAGAATCCCATTTCTTCACAGTCAATGGCTTCACTTTAACTTCAGACACCATTCGAGTTTGGGAATTCAACTGACATTGCAATTCAGCTACTCTTCGAATAAGACTTTGGGTCTGGTTTTCGCCAATATCAGCTGTTATAACAAGAAATAAGGCTTTCTTTCAGGCATAATTGTCAACTTTGAGGTTGCTTATGTGTTGCTTGAGCTTCAACTATGAAGCCTGGAACTTATCTCTTTCTTTCACCATTTTGTATAGTGAAAGTAGGACCACCCAATTAACTTCCTTATTCTTATCATTCTTACAAAATTGTAGAAAAGTATCAAACAAATGATCACACATAGCCTCACCTTTCATCAATATTTGATCTATTAGTGGTGATATTTTGAATATTTCTATTGCCACTTCACAGCATGGATTAGCACTGCCATCTTTACTAATGAAAGCAGAGTGATCAACACCTTTAAGAATAACCAGACTTGAGAACCAATTTAGAAAACTCAACCTTACGATTTTGTTTCTCTAGAACCACTCTCGATACCAAATGTCTTAGGCTGGGTTCCCTAGAGAATCAAAACCAGTGAAGCTTAAATGTTGTTATTGATGTTAGATGGTGAGAGAGTCAGTTCCAACTCATAGCAACCCCATGTACAACAGAATGAAACCACCCCAGTCCTAGGCCGTCCTCACAATATTTGATATTCTTGAGTCCATTCTTGCAGCTACTGGGTCAATCCAAATCACTGAAGGCCTTCCTCTCTTTTGCTGACCCTCCATTTTACCAAACATGATGTCTTTCTCCGGGGCCTGGTCCCTCCTGGTAACATGTCCAAAGTGTGTGAGAAGTCTTGCCATCCTTGCCTCTAAGGAGCATTCTGGCTGTACTTCTTCCAAGACAGATATGTTTGTTCTTTTGACAGGCCATAGTATTTCCAATATTCACCCACACCATAATTCAAAGACA
>NW_004444284.1:375291-389070 GCF_000243295.1 Trichechus manatus latirostris | reverse complement strand
ACCCTCACTAGTATTTATAGTTGCAGAAATTATAATACCGATGTATATTTACCCATAAATTGGCAGAGATTTAAAATAAGATTAAACTTAGTGCTAATTTAATGGGTAACTTAATAGCACTCTATATGTTGCAATTGGAAATTTTATTTTTGCTATTTTTATGAAAATAATTGGCATCTGATACCAATATATACAGAATTATATTTCTAAGACTCTACTCTAAAGAAATAATTTAAAAATTGGTTAAGGTTTTCTTGTTCAAGAGTTTATCCAACAAAGTATCATTTACAATATAAAAAAACTGGAAAAGAAAACAATGGTCAAATAAAATACTGCATATATGATGATGTTGCAGGCATTAAAATGTATTTTAAAATAATACCAAGACAGTATAATATTATTTAACATCAAATCATATAAAAAGATACAGATTTTTATTTGTTATATATTGTGTAACTTTTTGTTTAAGTATAACATACCTACAGAAAACTAGAGAGAGAGAGAGCAAGAGAATGGATGAACAGTTACTACCGTGTGAATATGGGTTTATCTCTACATAGTAATATTAGAAAAAGAATTCTTCCCCCTCATGTTTAATAGTAAGGAACTTTAATCTAATTAAAGAAACCAGAAATGAAGAAGCACTCTTGATCACCATCGGATGTTGGGGCTGAATAAGTAAAGGGGTTCTGTTGATCAAGAGGAATGGACCTCTTGAAATGCTATTGACCTGTACAATTCCTTTAATAATCTGTCCTAGCAGGCTCAATTTCTCCACATTCCCTCTAGTCTATCCCCATTAGATCATTCTAAAGTGGTTAAATAACAGACATCCCGACCAAGATGCCAAAAAGCATTTGATGATGGTTTAGATTTGCCAAAGCAATCATTTCTATTCATTGGTAAAATTAGATGTCCATATGTATGTGCATACAGAAGGAGATTTCAGCATATATTGTAACTGTGTGTGGGAATCTGTTGCCATGTAACACTCACTTCCCTGATATTTACTGTCAGACTTCATTCACAGATATTTCACAGACAGATGGTTTCTTTCACTGGCTCAGGAGCCACTTCAAAGTATTCTGATTCCTGACCAAGTCATATATCATTCTTCCTTTAGCCAGATTTTATTCCAAGCTGCAGACATTAAAATAAAATCAAGAATAAAAAGCTACGCACGCTTTCAGCTTAAGTAACCTCATAAGGACCAACAACAAAGTCTTCTTCACTGTAGCAACATACTGGAAATTAAATATTTAATGCTTCTTCAAAGAAGAAATTACCATTATAGGGGAGACTCATTAGGACAACTGACAGGAAATGTAGCAAGAACATCCACAGAGATTTTGTTTCTCATTCACATTACTTTTAAACCAAAACTGCAAGGCTTAGCGTATTCTGTTCTTCCTCTTAATTTGCATTCATCCATTCAGCCCTAAATTATTTTAGCATTGGAAATTTTTCCTTCTTAATTAGAATTTAGAAGTTATAAGATACATTATTATTTTATAGTACAAATTTAATAATGGGAACAATTTTTCTGGACAAAATACTTTTCACTATTACATTAGGTAGCTTAAGCTTGCAGGAATATTAAGATTTTAAAACAACAAAATTCAAATATAATATAAATGTCAATAGAAATTATTATAAAAAGAAGTACAAACCAATAATTTTGAGTTTTCCAACCTCATAGCACCTTCTATCTCTCCTCTTTTGGTCTACTTGTTTCATTCAGTTTGATTATAACTAGTATTCATAGTTTAGCAAGTAACTCTCACATCCGGGCAGGCAGACTTTCTAAATTTCTAGTTTTTTATATGTGCTAGGAAATTCTCATGCATTTTTTTTTTTATCTCAGATGACACAGAGAAACTGTTTTCATCTTTAGTGGATATAATAGAAACTCAAATAATATTAATTTATATAATTATAAGGGCAGAGCTAATGGGAGCATAAAATACATATATATATATACATACATATATATAAAATTGTGGTTCCTTGTAGCAATATTACTAGAATAGAGATATTATATTTGAGTTTCCCCGCGCTAAGAAATAAATAAAACATTATCATACATCTTTCTTCATCAAAGAATATTAACATTTTAGAAAATTTATTTATTTATTTTCCCCAACTGGGACATGTGGTAAGACCAATGGAAGGAGCAGATTTCTTCTGCCTCTGTTCATCTTATTTTGTCACTTGGTATATGATTTCCTCACTGGTCATCAAACACGAAGAAAGCAACCTTTTGCCTATTGTTTAATTTTTATGAAAACTTCCAATCATGTCCATAACTTTAACTTAGCCAACTCGAAAATTAAATTCTAATTTTTTATTCTTTGACTATATCCTCCTTTCCTTTCATCCTCACTAACTACAATTAAGCACCCTGAGACTCAAACATTTTCACTTTCTCACATCCTTTTAGCTACTCTCAGAGTTTGCCAACTTTCTGTCTAAGTCACGGCTCTTACACCAAAACTTCTAAGAGCTGTAGGAAAAAAAAAAAAAAGGAAAGCTCTTATTCGTTACTCCAAGATGTTAATTTATGTGTCTGAGTTCTAAGCCATTTCTCATTTCAATATAGTGTTGCATCATTTTTGTTTTGTGTCTTCACCCAGCCCCCAACAACTTTCCCTTGTTTATAGTAAATAGAACTAGCTACCTATTTCTCTCAGAAATCTTAGATTATAAAGTAAGAATATCCTCAGATTCCTCTTTTTCCTCCACAAGTTGCTTCCTTCTTTCTTCTCTTCCAGTGACGGGTTCCGGGGCTTATTCCTGGGAGGGCACTTTTGATCCCTTGCCTTGGTCCTCACTACTTACCTGTTTAGGGGACTTTATTTATTTACTTATTTTTTTTAATTGCGCTTTAAGTGAAAGTTTACAATTCAAGTTAGTTTCTTATACAAAAATTTATACTCACATTGTTATGTGACCCTAGTTGCTCTCCCCATAATGTGACACCACACTCCTCCTTTCCACCCCGGATTTCCCATGTCCATTCAACCAGCTCCTATCCCTTTCTGCCTTCTCATCTTGCCTCTGGACAGGAGCTGCCCATTTAGTCTCAAGTATCTACTTGAGCTAAGAAGCACACTCTTCATGAGTATCATTTTATATCTCATAATCCAGTCTATTCTGTGTCTGAAGAATTGACTTCGGGAAAGTTTTCAGTTCTGGGCTAACAGACAGTCCACAGGCCACGTCTTCCAGGGTCCCTACTGTCTCAGACCATTAAGTCGGGTCTTTTTATGTGAATCTGAGTTCTGTATCCCACTTTTCTCCTGCTCGGTCAGCGACTCTCTCTTGTATTCACTGTCAGGGTCGTCATTGGTGATAGCTGCGCACCATCTATTTCTTCTGGTCTCAGGCTGATGGAGTCTCTGGTTTATGTGGCCCTTTCTGTCTCTTGAGCTAATATTTTCCTTATGTCTTTGGTGTTCTTCATTCTCTTTGCTCCAGGTGGGTTGGGACCAATTGATGCATCTGAGATGGCCGCTTGCCAGCTTTTAAGACCCCAGAAGCCGCTCACCAAAATGAGATGCAGAACATTTTCTTAATAAACTTTGTTATGCCAATTGCCCTAGATGTCCCCTGAAACCATGGTCCCCACATCTCTTCCCCTGCTACTCTGTCCCTTGAAGTGTTTGGTTGTATTCAGGAAACTTCTTAGCTTTTTGTTTAGTTCAGTTGTGCTGACTTCCACTGTATTGTGTGTTGTCCTTCCCTTCACCAAGTATGATTCTTGTCTACTGTCTAGTTAGTGAATACCCCTCTCCCTCCCTCCCCACCTTATAACCATCAAAGAATGTTTTCCTCTGTGTTTAAACCTTTTCCTGAGTTCTTGTAATAGTGGTCTCATACAATATTTGTCGTTTTGAGACTGACTAATTTCACTCAGCATAATGCCTCCGAGATTCATCCATGTTATGAAACGTTTCACAGATTCATTGTTGTTCTTTATTGTAGTGTAGGGACGTTGATTTATTATTTGCTATTTGTTCTGTAATATATATTCAATCTTTCTCTTGCTACTGGGCCTTGTAACTTTGATCTGCAGTTCTTAACTTTTTTCTGATTTTCATACAATCTTGTCACTAGCATTCCATGTGTCTTATTGATTTTAAGTGTTGTCTGAATTTTTGTTTCTCCCTCCAGTCTCCTCACTTGTCGTTAATTCAAGCCATTTTCACTAGTTGCTAAAATGGTTACTCTAGCTTTCTAACTGGTTTGTCTTCCTCCACTCAATCTGTCTTTGAATTTGTGTGTCTCAAAGCTACCAGAATGCTGATTTTAGTTGCAAACTGCATGCCACTCCCGTGCATCAGAAAGGGGATTCAATGGTTTTTTGTCCCATTATACTATAATCTGGCCCCTATCTGTCATGGCAGCTACATCTTCTGCTTTTCTCCCACATTTACCTTTCATCATTGTCATTCAGATAAAACCACACATATTATTTCAGTTGCATCTCACCTCCATATCTTCATGAGCATGTATTCTCCACTTGAAATTCATGACTTCCTCTTCTAAGTAAGTTCTATCTCTTCTTTATTCTTAGCAGATGCAAAGCTCCCACTCAGAAACTTTCTGATTCCATATTGTTTGATAACCCCAGGTGAAGATTCAGTTTACACTATTAGGGATTCTGAAGCCTAACCAATTAGGGGACTTCTTTCAGAAAGACAAATACAAAACTGCAAATCCAAAATAAGGTGCAATCATAGTTACTTTGAATGAAAACAAAAATTTAAAAGCTATCAAATATTATAAACATTGAGTCTACTTGATTGCATCTTCATATGACAATAATCTTAGAATGTGTTCCAATAATAAGAAAAGAAAAATAATTAAGAATCTCTTTTTTAAAATTATTATCCAGTATTTTGAAAAAGTTATCTATTTCACAATTTGATATTGGTAATGTCACTTAATTTTTTTTTAATCAGTGTCAAATTTGTGAAAACTTTTATCATGTTTCTTTGAAATATAAGTTGATAAATTTTAAGACATATGTGATACCACTGCTAGTCCTAGTCTTTCATGTCAGGACAATGGGTGAGCTGGCACAGTGAAGAGGCAGCCATTCCTGCCACATGATGACTAGCAAGAACTTAACTATACACAGATATAGCTGTGAACCACAAAAATATATCCACTAAACCAAAACTAAATGTATTTCAAGCTCAACTTCCTTTTACCAAATCCCCAAAAATGACTGTGGTCTTTGCAATGCTACCTTTGATGAAAGGGTGTGTGTCTGACGGAGGTCTGAATGGGAAAAAAAACAGTGGTCTTTCCATTGTGGTTAACATGTCTTACTTCTACATATTTTACAAACGTACGTGATTATGCAAACACATTTCTAAAACCCCATCGCAGGGCCTTGAAATGGCTCACGTTAGTGAGAGGCACTGAAGTTTAAGTTTCATTAGCTTCAAAGTAAATACCCTGGTCTATAGCCTTATTATATTTTTTCAAATTTCCCCACAGATTTTTCAGTTATTTTCCTTGTCTCTTCATACTTTAATTTGTTTATTTCTTCATTGCCGTGTTATCTAGGCCTATCAAAGTTCCTAGAACATAGAAGTTAACTGAAAAATAAACAAAAAAGTTTTATAATTTTGACAACATAAAAGATAATAAACATCTGAACATAAAATAACCCAAAAAGTTACAATATAAATAACAAAATGGGAAAATATTTATAATACAATGACAAAGGTTAATGTATTTAATATATAGAGAATCTTGACAAATGCATAACTAAGAAATGGATGCTGTGGTAGACAAGCCAGCAATGTAAATCAACAAGCAATTCAAAAATTAAAAAATGCAAATGATTAATAAATATATTTTAAAATGTTTAACTTGTCCTTTTAACAAATTAATATGATCAAAAATAACACTGTGGTATTATATGTAGCCTACAACATTGCAAATAGATGTAATTACAAACTATTCAATTATTTTATGGGGAATAACAATTTATATGTCACTAGGAGAAGCACAAATTGAGAAACATCTTTACTGAGGTAATTTAAAAACATATATATATATGTAAAGAAGTCCTGAAAATGCAATAATGCATATTATTTGGTGGCTTACCACATGCCAGGTTCCACATTAGGTGTTGGAGTTACTATACTGAAAAAAGTAGACAGAATTTATAATTCAGTGGTAATATAAATATTTAACTGATAGTGACGTGTTAACTATATTTAATTGATAGTTATTGTCTTATTTTATTCTTATTACTACTTTGATAACTATTATGAATAAAAAATATAAGGTGCTACAAGTTTGTACTTAACCTATTCTTAGTTTTCATGAACGTGAAAATAAGTAAAATTTAGCCAGATGAAAAGACAAGGTAATGATAATCCAGAAAAGGAGGAAAATGTGCAAAATCCCTTAGGTGGGAAGGAACACTGCATGTGAAGAAAATAAAGAAGAATAATAAGTTTGGACCATAAAGGCCAGAAGGGAAAGACTGGGATAGGTCTGAAAGTAAGCAAAGACCACTTAATAATGGGATTTTTTTAGTCCATGAAGAGAATTTTGAAAATTAATTTAAGATCAGTATGTTGCTGCTGAAGGGTTTTGATATAGCACTGCTGTGGTGTAAGACCTGAAATTAAGATTCAGTATTATGTGTTTCTTGACATCTCATAAAATCTGGATAACCACAAGTGTCCTAACTATATGATCCTCTTACCACTGTGCTCATGGATGTAAGGTCCCCTAACCAACAATCTTCCTTACAATGATGACCAAGCACAGTGCCTACTTATTCCACAGTTGTGACAGCCTGATGAATTATTTAACAAAGCCAATCACATTCTTTCCTGGGAATCAGGGGTTACTCTATTTATTTCTAACTACAAAACTTACCTCCTACAACCCCTGCTTATTCACTCTGAGTTCCCAGTTACAACACATGGCATATGGTATCATTCTTCCTGGAGCTGTGAATATGTAACTAATAAAGTGTTGTTAATCTCATCTGTCCAGTGTTTGACGTTGGGTGTTTGTCCATCCCCATAACCCTATGGCAGGAATCCCTCCATCACCAGTGGGGTTAAAAAGAGGTGATCAAAATAATTGCCACGATTAAAAAAAAAGTTCATTTTTTTAAAAAAACTAAACATTGGAAAGAAATAAGAGTAGGATAGGAAGTAGAACTGGGAACCTATCATAGAAGAATAGATGAGATATGTTGGTGTTTGGACAAGTCTGGTGACAATGAAGATACGGAGAAAAGGATGGATCAAGATCTATCTTTTGGAGGTCAAGTAGGCAGAATTTGTTAATACATTGGAAACAGTGAAGGGAAGGTGAGGAATAGAAAAGCATCAAATGTGATTATCTGCTGTTTAACTTAAACACCTATATATAGCGAAACTGAAATGGGAAAGGGTGAGTAATCTCATGTGTTGTTGTTAGGTACCACCAAGTCAGTTCCGACTCGTAGTAACCCTATGTACACCAAAATGAAACACTGGGTAGTCCTGCTCCGCTCTCAAAATCACTGAAATGTTTGAGCCCATTGTTTCAGCCACTGTGGCAATCCATCTCACTGAAGGTCTTCCTCTTTTTCGTTGACCCTCTATTTTATCAAGCATGGTGTCCTTTTCTAGGGATTGGTCCCTCCTGATAACATGTCCACACTACATGAGATGAAGTCTCCTCACGCTTGCTTTTAAGGAGCATTCTGGCTGTGTTTCTTCCAAGACAGATTTTTTTCTATCTTCTGACAGTCCACGGTATAGTCAATATTCTTCACCAGCACTGTAATTCAAAAGCATCAGTTCTCCTCCGGTCTTCCTCATTAATTGTCCAGCTTTGGCATGCATTTGAGGCAATTGAAAATACCATGGATTGAGTCAGGCACACCTTAATCCTCCAGGTGATATCTTTGCTTTTTAACACTTTAAAGAGGTCTTTTGCAGCTGACTTGCCCAAAGAAATATGTCATTTGGTTTCTTGACTGTTGCTTCCATGAATGTTGATTGTGGATCCAAGTAAAATGAAATCTTTGACAACTTCAGTATTTTCTCCATTTATCACAGTGTTGCTTATTGGTCCAGTTGGGAGGGTTTTTGTTTTCTTTATGTTGAGGTGTAATCCATGCTGAAGGTTGTAGTCTTTGATGTTAATTGGCTGTCAGCAGGCAAGGTTGTGTCATCTGCATATTGCTGATTGTTAAGGAGTTTTCTTCCAATCCTGATGCCAAATTCTTTTTCATATAGTCCAGCTTCTCAGATTATTTGCTGAGCATACAGATTGAATAACTATGGTGAAAGGATACAACCCTGACACACATCTTTTCTGATTTTAAACCACGCAGTATCCCTTTGTTCTGTTTGTACGACTGCCTCTAGGTCTACGTACAGGTCCTGCATAAGTACAATTAAGTGTTCTAGAATTTCCATTCTTCACTGTGTTATCCTTAATTTGTTATGATCCACACAGTCAAATGCCATCATGTACTGGGTGGAAAATCAAGAGATTAAAATTTGACATGTTAAATTTTAAGTGCTTGTGAGATATTCAAGATTAGATATCAAGAAGGCAATTTGCAGTCATTTACATCAGAATGGATGAAGGAGCCTTGTGCTGTTAGATAGCAGAGGCAATAGTTTTACCGCATAGTTCTTAAATTACCTAATGTAGTATAGGAGTCAGAGGTAAGTGGAAGCAAATAATAAGTAGTGCAGAGTAAATAGTGGGTGAAACAGTAATGGACAGAGACACCACTGGAAGGAGCTACATGACTTTGTAGTTGTGGTCTGAGTTAATGAGAAACATGGATGTGCATGATGGCAAATCAGAATCTGAGAAGATTCTTAGTCCCAAAGACTGCCAGGCACAAATCTGTGCTCTGACAAAGTTAGATTTATTGACCCTATGCAGTGAGGAATGGCACTCAGGGGGAACCGTGGAATGTGACGCAACAAGAAGAAGGAGTGAAGCATCTATTGTAGGGCTTTGGTTCCCCATGAGGGACTCTGAGAAGAGAACTGAAGGAAGCATGGATCAGTTGCTGTTTCTGAGGTGAGAGTGGAAGAGGGATTAAATAGAGATAGGTTGCTGTTATGAGGAGAGGGTGGATTAGCAATTGAATATTCTCAGTAAGAGATGTGTCTAGGAAGATGGGTCTGGGATCATCATTAGTAAGAAAGCAGTAGTTACACAAAGAGGTGGTTGTTATGTCATTTTGCAATTTCTGCATGACTTTGGGGGAAGCAATGTTTCCTGTTAACTTTGTAGGTGGCTTTATCTGTGTCTGTCCCCCTAGTCTGGTTAATGGCAGGGTAGCTTTTTTTCTTTTTCACTCTAAGCTGATTTTCAATTGTTCATTCCCAGATAGGCTTTAACTCTGTTTTAGCCAGGTGAGGTGGTCACGTTAATGGGCATAGTTGCTTTAGGAGTGAAATCAGCAAAGTGTGCCAAGTGGCAAGCACTGGAAGGTACAGTGAAGAGTCACATCTGGAGGCAGGTGCATGACAAATAATCTTTATTTCTTTAACAACAGGGACAGGTATGATTATGAGGCTGTTCACTTTTCTGTACTCTCTGCTCTTTGAACCAGAAATTCCACTCTTAGATATCAGTCCTGATAAATCATACTCTGATGTACCCAAACGTTTTACACAAAGATATTCATCACATTGATTATATTACCCAGATGTCAGTTAAGTTCACTCTGTGTTTTGAGATTAAAAAAAAAAAAATTAACTCAAGGTCCCTCTGTTTCAAACCCATTTATTTCAATATCATTGGCTTTTCTTAATCAATTTTTTATTGTCCCAAAATTTTGACCAAAGTTCCTTGGTCACTTATGGATCTGAGTCTTTGATATTTAGCTGAGGAGATTTCTAAACAAGATATGGAAGGGTCCAAGTGGTTTATCCTTGCTGCTTATAGTAAAATGTGAGAGGAAGGAGATGGACTTAAAATTGAACTGTACAAAGTAAAAATAAAAATTACAGATTTGGAAAATTCTGTTATATGAACTAAAGATGTGTCCTAGAATGTTCATCAAGGAGTTGGCTACACTATCTTTTATTAAAGATATTAAACCTGTGACTGATGGATCTAACCAACTATCACAGCAGAAAACCCATCAGCTTAGATTGAAGGGGACAGAGAAAGAATAAAACAAAAGAACTCTGTCTGCCTTTAGGAATTCTACCAGCAGGAAACAGGCCAAAGGAGCTACATCTGTTGTGATTCAAGAAAAGAAAAGGACCATCCTTGGAGCAGCTCAGTGATCACCAGAACTGTTGGAAGGAGTAAGGAAAGGGGGGCCTTCTTGGTTTCAAAGGATGGGGCCACAGTCTCCTAGATCTCAAAGGGTGGGGCCACAGCCTCCTAGGTTTCAAACAGTCAAATCTTCACCAACTTGTTTCTACAGTGTGGGGCTGCCATTAAGGTGTGGCAAAGGGATGAGGCTGTTGCCCAAACCTGAGGGGGCAAGGCTGCCATGCCCAAAAGGTAGAGGAATGGGGTCTGCTGGGGCTGAGGGTGTGAGGTCACCACTCAGATGGACTAGGAGAATAGGGCCACCCAAAGCTGAGGGAGCAGAGTTGTCATCCTAGTGGGCCTGTGTGATGATTAAGATTGTGTGTCAACTTGACTGGGACATGAGTCTCAGTGTTTTGGAGTTCTACAATGTTGTGATCACTTTCCTGTTGAAATTTGATATGTGATCACCCCTGTGATGGAATCTACTGAATGGTACTTCTGGGGGCGGGGCCTGTGGAAGCTCACCACTCCCTCAGACTTCATCTCTCTGCCCTCTGCTGCCAACTTCCTTCTTGCTCACCTTGCCAAGGGTTTTTGGCTTGTTCTGGATCCTGCAGCTCCCTCTCGTTCATCTGACCTCCAGTTCTTGGGACTTGAGCTAGCAGCTTACCTGCCAATCTTGGGATTCATCGATCTTCACAGCCTGTGAGCAAAAGTCCTGCTCTTTGACCTGTCAATCTTGGGTTTGCCAGCCCCTGCAGCTATGTGAATCAGAAGCCTTGCAATCTTTCCCTCCAATCTTGGGATTTGTCAACCTTCGCAGCCTGTGAGCAAGAGCCCTGCTCTCCAACCTGTTGATCTTGGGTTTGCCAGCCCCTGTGGTTACATGAATCAGGAGAAACCTCTATCCTGATCCACAGACTTGGGACTTTCCAGCTTCTACAATCACATGAGCTGTTTCCTTGATATAAATCTTTCTCTCTCTCTCTCTTTCTCTCTCTCTCTCTCTCTCTATATATATATATGTTTTACTGGTTTTGCTTCTCTACACAACCCAGCCTAAGACAGCTTGGAAAGCAGATCTGAAGCCCAGGGCAGAGGAGCCTCCACTCAAAATCCAGAGAACGTGGCCAACACCCAGAGTCTGGAGGGCTAGGCCATTACCCAGATGGTCTCAGAGAAGAGAGAATTATTCTCAAGCCTTGGGAGCTAACATAAATTTTTCTGCAAGGTTTTAAACTTGCTTAGTGCCTGTTATTCCTTCTCTCTCTCTAATTTCTTCCATTCTTAATGGAAATGTCTACCTTGTGCGTGTTCTACCATTGTACTTTAGAAACAGATAACTTGTAGTCTAGATTTCACAGGTTCTCATATGAAGAGGAATTTTGTCCCAGGATGGAATATGCCTAAAGTCTCACCCATATTTGATTTAGGTCCTTCAGAAGGTGAGATTTTGGACTTGGAGTTGATTTAAGACTTTTGGAATGAAGTGATGGGGTGAATTTGTTTTGCTTGTGGGAAGGGCATAAATTTTGGGAGGCCAAAGGGTAGAATGTTATGGATTGAATTATGTCCCCCCAAGATATGTGTTGTAAATCCTAACCTGTATGTCTGTGGTTACAATCCCATTTGGGAATGCGTTGTATTTGTTTGTTAATGAGACTGGATTAGTATGGGGTGTATCTTAAATCAATGTCTTTTGAGATATAAAAGAGATTACCCAAGCAAGAGAAAAGAGCAGAGATGGGGGAAGATAGATGCCAGCACACATGGAAATTGCCAAGGAACCTGGAAGCAGAAGCTGAAGAGAGAAGAACCTTCTTCCACAGCCAACAGAGAGATAAAGCCCTCTCCTAGAGCCTGCACCCTCAATTTGGACTTCTAGTCCTCCTAAATTGTGAGAAAATAAACTTCTGCTTGTTAAAGCCATCCACTTGTGGCATTTCTGTTATAGATAACTAAGACACCATGTAAGAGCTACAAATCTATGAGCACCTGAAAAGTTCATTGATTAAAGCATGGCTTACTAGGCCACCAGACCAGGAAAATTTCATATCTTTTCTCAGATATGAGGAACGGAATTGGGTACTTGCAGGGAGGGTAATAAAATGATAGCAAACGTCTTTTGAATGTTGTTGAATTGACATTGATCTGTTTTAATCATAAGAGTTATTTAAATACATGTTGAAAGGCTATTTAGACACTTACAGTATTGCTTTTAGTATTGCTGTTACTGATTTCATAACACAATTTTTGGTTGGCATTTTTTTAAAGGCAGTACTCCTCTCTGAATGTCTGTCTTTTTTTCCTTCCACCATTTTTTTTCCTATTTTCTCTGAAGGATTGGAACTCAGGTCTTTGCATCTACTGCCTTTGGCTGCTATTACAATTCTTAGTTCTTTCAGCTTGCCATTTCCAATAATCACAGGGAGAAAGGAAAAAAAAAAAAAAAAAAAACTCTGTAAGCCAGTTGGCTCTATTTTGTATCATAATGAAAACTACATCTGTTTTTTTGATTAAATCATGCTTGCAAAACCATGTTAGGGATTTTTTTTAAAAAGTATAATTTACATGTTTTAGTAAACTTCAGAGCTTTAATACACCCTAAGTTTACCCTTGAAAATAATAATGAGAATTTCAATCTCATAGTTCTTGGCCAGCTGTTTTTCTTTTTTTCCCCCCAGACTGGCAGCATAATGCTTACCAGAGTTACAACAACTTATGCCAATTCCCATTAGAAACTAAATGCTATTTGTCCCACACACTTGTTCTTCTGATGTAAAATTAGTTTCAATAAACACTCATCAGCATCGTAAGTTAATTCAGGAAGTATTTTTAATCACTTGCTCTCTGCACGGTTCAGTGCTGTTGCTGTGGAAATTTACCACATGGCCTATGGCCTTGAGGAGCTTCCAGTATGATAGTGAAAGGAAACAGGAATGGCAGAGTGTATAAAAATTTGCAATAATATTAGGGGGAATCTACTTCTTGGTCTACAAAAGAAGAAAAGACAAGCAAATTATCACTGGGAAATAGGAAGTAGGATGATATAATGTATATGAACTGAAATGTGCATATAAGACTTCACGGAAGAGGTACAACTTGAGACGGAAACTTAAAAACGTGTAGAGCATCTGTAGGTGGAAAAGACATTGTCCTCCCCCCATATGAAAATGATATAAAGAAAAAAATACAAGTTTTTTTTACATTAGAAAATAATTCACTGTTTTCACTACTATAAAGTCATAAATTGTGTGAGTGAGAAGATAATTTTATTACAACTTAATTTTTGAATTAAAAACAATTATTTAATTGTTTATCAAGTGTTTGAAACTCTAAAAAAAAGTACGCTTTTTGAGTAGAAAAGATGGATGAGTTGTCACCTAAGTACAGAACCCAAATAATAGCTGGTGTTTACGTATTTAATATTTAAAGTTGCTTCTCAAAAGTTAGTATAGATTTCATTCAAAGTTCTACACATCTCAAACTTTTGAAAGTTTAAATCCTAATGAT
>NW_004444284.1:343261-375130 GCF_000243295.1 Trichechus manatus latirostris | reverse complement strand
AAGACAGGAAATCCGGGGCAATAGAAATAAAGGAAACATTAATAAGACATAAAAGGATATAATTTAGAAAGTCTGTCCTTTAGCTTTGATCTAATATTTTTAAGGTCATTAAAAGATTTATATGCCTATAAAATAAAACTCAAGTTCTTGATAGATTTATTGCCCTTCGAGTTTGGAGAAAAAATATTTGATATTTAAAAATTTTCAAAGATTTTTTTAAAATAAAGGTAACTATTGATTTACTTTAAAAGTCAATTAATCTATTAAGAATTCACCCAATTAATTGAATCAGATAGTTATTTGGCATTATACAGTCACAACTTCAGTGTGAAAAAAATTTTTTTCTTTTCCTTAGTAAAAATAAGAAATTTAAGATAAGACTTTACCATTGGAACATTATCCAGCACTAAGTTTGCGAAGATAATACTCTCGTTTTTTTCTCTATTTGTATTTGATAACAACATTTTACATGAGTTGAATTTTCTGAAATTACTTTGCTAAAAATAGGAAATTGAAAGCATTTATCTGGAAACAAATGCCAACAAATAGAAAATTAAGAGTTTTCATCAACAGATGGCTTTTGAAACTACATTTTATTCCATCTGTGAATGCTATGATTATATTAAAAAAACAAAAAAAAAACAAAACAAAACTCAGACCTCTAGGTTATTAATATAACAATGATTTCTTTAGAGACATGTATAGAGAGGCAATTTTCTGCTTTAGTAACTAGTGATTTTGATCTGGAAACCAAGACTTTTTTTTTTTTTAAACAAGCTAATTTGTCAAAGAAACTCAACAATTTGAGCTGGGGGGAACGTGATCTTGTTAAAATCTTGTTTTTTAAATTTAGCAGTGTATATGAGATGTTGAATACTCTGGTTTTGAATGTGTTTAGAATATTAATTGCACTAATGTCCATAATACAGTAAATATAGCTTTATAGCATTATCTAAATGACCCTTTAATGTAATTTTGTCTTTCAAGTTAAAAGAAAAAAAATGGTCATATTCAACATATTAAATATATGTTACAGAAGTAAATGTAGATGCTTTTATCCCTTGGCTCATCATTTTAAATATATTATTGCAAATAATTTCAAGACTTGAAATTTTAATATAAAGCCCTAAGAATTTAGAAGTAAAACATCAGGTCTTGGACTTTTAAAACTAGAATTCCCAATCTAGTCATTTGCTGGTATGTTTATTCAATAAACACCAGAGACACCAAGATGAATGCGGTTTTCCCTGTACTCCAGGACTCAAAGGCCCGTAAGGGAGACAGCCAAATAACCAGATAATTAACTTAAAATGTTTTAGATATGAAAAGGATTGTGCAGATTCAAAAAAAAATTAAGAAATGAAACCATTAGAATTAGATGATTACTTATATTAAAGAGGCCAAGAATACTAGGAAATTTAATGGAAACCAGAACCTGAAATTCTAGTTACAATTTTATTTAACAGAGATAATGGTGGGGGTACACTTAGTGGAATTGGTATATTCTTGTGTTTCACCATATTACTGAGTAGCAGAGATGGGGTAGAGGAAAAGATCATTGGGAAAAAAAATCAAGGAAATACAAGACTAGGGTATTACGAAGATCTGGTATGTTAATACTGAAACATCAAAAATGTCATAAGATGTAAAGTCAGAAGCTAAAACCTTCAAGCAACGTGAAGGAAGTGACCAGAGAGTCAGATATTTTTCGGAAACATGGAGAACAATAGTATGGAAGTGTCAATGATGAGCCTGATGATATATACTCTACCTCTGGGCTTATGGTAATAAAGTTTGGGGGGAGAAAAAAAAAAAACATCTTACACATACACACACACTTGAAAAGGTTACAATATAAGCATCCTCATCTCTGAATGGTGGAACAATTATCTTAAGCCTGTTTGGGGTAGGAAATTGAAGCAAGCACACAGAGAGGGGATTATTGTATAGAGGATTTTGCTAGTATCAGTGATAAGTTCTAGAAAGCACAGTGGAAGAGTTTGAGATAGCAAAGAGGGGTGTGAAGCTGTGAAATATTAGATGAGAGATAGCATATGACTTTGTTTTTTTTTGATGACTGAAGCAAATAGGGATGCAGGTCCTGATGGCATTACTTCTCGTTCACTCTTGTCGAGAGATCGATTTTCATTTCTAACTGTAAGTATTCTGTTTTGTAACAGATTATAATGGTGAAGCACGAAAGACTGGAGGAAAGAGAAAAGGAAGCCTTGCCAGCAACATGTGGAAATCCAAGGGCCACTTTTTGTGGTCCAAGAGAAAGAACTGTAGACTAGGGAAGTAGGGAATTACTGAAATACATAACTATGCAAAATTGTCCCTGTATTCAAGAGAATCCATTTTAGATTTAGATTTATTTTAATGAAGAAATGGAAGAGAAAGATGGACATTATCAACTTACTTATTTTGTTATTTAACAAAGATTTCTGAGTTCCCATAATGAGACAAGGATTCTGGTAGGAATTGGATTTATTTTTATTTTGAGATCATTGTAGATTCACACGTAATTGTAAGATAAAATACAGAGATAGTCTGTCTATCCATCACCCGTTTAACCTCAATGCTAATATCTTTCATAATTATTATAACCAGGAAATCAACACTGATACAATCCATGAACTTGTGTATGTTTGTGCGTATTTCCCTGCAATATTATCACAGTTTTAGATTTGTAAAACCACAATCACAGACTGGGGACAAAATACTTCTACCACGTGGATTCCTTACGCTCCCCTTTTAGAGGTAAAGTCACCTCCCTCTTCCTCCCTGAACCCTGGGCAATCACTAAGCTTTTCTCTATTTCTATAATTTTGTCATTTCAAGAATGTTATATTGATGGAATCATACAGTAAATAACCTTTCCATACTGGCTTTTTTTTTAACTCAGTATAATTTTGTTGCGATCCATCTAAGTTGTTGTATTTATCAGTAGTTTACTCCTTTTGATTGCTGAGTAGTATTCCATTGTGAACTAACACACCTGTGAATGTACCACAGTTATTTATTTATTTATTTTATTTTTTTAACTATTCGCCTGTTGAAAAATATCTGAGTTGTTTCCAGTTTTGAGTTAATATGAATAAAACTTCTATGGACATTCATGTACACATTCTTATATTAAAATAAGGTTTTATTTCTCTGGGATAAATGCCCAAGAATGAGAGAGACAGAATGTAAGAGAAAGTTTAGTTTTTTTTTTTTTTTTTTTTAAGGAAAATGCCAATAGTTTTTATTATTTTACATTGTCACCAGCAATGTATGAAAGATATAGTCTTTCTGCACTCTTGCTAGCGTTTGGTGTTGTCTTAGTCTGGGTTCTCTAGAGAAGCAAAGCCAGTGAACTGTGTATACACACACACACACACACACACACACACACACAGAAATTTACTTCAAGGAAATGGCTTATACAATTGTGAGGAAATGATTCACGCAGTAGTGGGGGCTGACAAGTCACAAATTCATGGATCAGGCAGCAGGCTGAAGGCATCTGGCAGGCTGAAGGCTTCCTGGGTCCCAAGAACCACAGGTCAAGCAATGAAAAGAGTGCAGGATCAAAAAAAGAGAAAGTTGTCCAGAGCATCCATTTATACACTAGAGGCAGGATCGATCCCCAAGGAAACTCTCCTTTCAACTGATTGGCTGCTCCCATCACATCACAAAATAGAAGATGATTACATAGTGTCTGCCAAATCACTGAGAATCATAGCCTAGGCAAGTTGACACACAGCATTAACCATCACAGGTGTTGTCACTATTCTTTTTTATTTTTTATTTTAGCCTTCTAATTGTTGTTGCTGTTAGCTGTTGTGGAGTCACCTCCAACTCAAAGAGATCTTATGTATAACAGAACAAAATGTTGACTGGTCCTGTACCATCCTAACAACCTTTGCTGTGTTTGAGCCCATTGTTGAAGCCACTGTGTTAATCCATCTCTTTGAGGGTCTCCCTCTTTTTTGCTGACCTTCTACATTCTGAATAGATGTGTAGTGGTTTTAATTTGCATTTCCCTAATGGTAAATATATTAAATGCCTTTTAATGTGCTTATTTGCCATCTATATAGGCACTTCAGTTAAATGTCTGTTTATGTTTTTTTGTCCATTTCCAGTGGACAGAAACAATAATCTCTTTAATAAATGATGCTAGAACTACTGAGTTCCACATGAATGAGAATGAAGCTGGACACATCTCACATCGTATATAAAAATTAATTCAAAATGGACCAATGACTTTAATTTAAGGGCTAAGACAGTAAAACTCGTAGAAGAAAACAAAGGGGTAATGTTTCTGGATCTAGATTTTGACAATGGATTCTTATATGTGACTCAAAAAAAGCACCAGTAACAAAAAAGAAAATAGATAACCTGGGCTTCATCAGAATTAAAAAAAAAAAAAAAAAACATTTTGGGCACCAAATGACTTTATTAAAAAAGTAAAGAGACAACATAAAGAATGGGAGAAAATTTTGGGGAACCATACATTGGATAAGAGTTTAATATACACAGTATATAAAGAGCACCTACAACTCAGCAACAAAGAGACAAAGTACTTAATCAAAAAATGAACGAAGGACTTAAATAAACATTTCAGCAAAGAATATATACAAACGGCCAAAAAGTTGCTAAACATCATTAGTCATTCTCATTACCATCAAGTAGATTCCGACTTATGCAAATCAAAACCACAATGAGATACCATTTCATCCCATTAGGATGCCTATAATCAGAAATCCAGAAAACAAGTGTTGGCAAGGATGTAAAGAAATTGGATCCCTCATCCATTGCTAGTGGGATTGCAAAACACTGCAGCCACTGAGGAAAACGATTTAGAGAGTTCTCATAAAGTTAAATATAGAATTACCATATTACCCATAAAGTCTCTTCCTAGGTATATACCCAGAAGAAGTGAAAGCAGGAATGCAAACAGATACTTGTACACTAATATTCATTGCAACACTATTCAAAATAGCCAAAAGGTGGAAACAACCTAAATCAATCCGTAAACAAATGAATAGATAAACAAAATGTGGTATAGTGTGGTACAGACATATAATGGAATATTACTCAGCCATAAAGAGATATAAAGTTCCGATATATGCGACAGCATAGATGAACCTTGAGAACACTATACACCATGAAATAAGTCAGTCACAAAGGTTGAAAATTTGGTAATGATTATCAGTGGTGGTTGTACAACATGATTAATGCAATTGATATCACTAAATTGTACATTCGAGAAACACTGAATTGGCAAATGTTGTGTTATATATATTTTTACAACAATAAAAAATAATATCAAAAAGAAAAAAATTTAAAAATAAGATCATAGAAATAAGGGTCAAATACTGTATAAACTCACATGAAATGTCTAGAATAGGCAAGTGTATAGAAACTAATGTTTGTTAGTGGTTATCAGGGACAAAATGGGGTGGGGAAGTCATTGCTTTGGGGCACTGAGTTTCTGTTAAGGATAATAGAAAAATTTGGAAATGGATAGTGGTAACAGTTGCACAACTGGATGTGATTAATGTCACTGAATTATACATGTAAAAACGTTGAAATGGCAAATGTTTTGTTATATATATTTTACCACACACAAAAAAGGACACTAACAATGTATACACCAAGAGAGAAGTAGACCATTGTAAATAAGAATGCAGAATAAATGTACCCTCAAGAGTTGGGGACATGTAAGGCACAGATATCAGAGTGAGAACAAAAGATGAAGGAGCAAAGGGAGATAACCAAGTAAGTAGTTAAGAGAAGAAATACTAATAGTTCTGGGAGCAGGGGGGCAGTGGGAGGAGGGGCTTCCTTAAATTTTTATAGGAATTGCATTAAGCCTGTCTATCAATGTGGGGACATTTGACATTTCTAATATGTTGAATCTTCCAATACATGAATATGGTATGTCTCTCCATTTACTTGGGTCTTTTTTGATTAGTTTTGCGAGCATTTTCTTAATTTTAAATATAGCAATCCTGTTTATGTTTCATTAAATTTAAACCCAAGTATTTCTTTTTTTTTTGATAAATTGTAAATGATACTGTGTTTTCACTTTTTTTCCATGTTTTTTGTTGGTGTATAGATTTATAATTTATTTTTGTGAGTTGATCTTGTATGCTATAACATTGCTGAACTCAATTTTTAGTTCTATGTGTTTGTTTATTATAGATAGCTTCCTTGGACTTTTCTATATAGAAAAATCATGTCATCTGCAAAGAATAGTTTTATTTCTTCCTTTCCAATCTGCCTGCCTTTTTTTTTTTTTTTTCTTGCCTTATGACACTGGCTAGAAGTTTCAGTACTTTGTCAAATAGCAGTGGTGAGAGTAGACATTACTGTCTTTTCCTCAAACTGAGGGGAAAATATTCCGTTTTTCACCATTTAACGTGATGTTAGCTGTAGATTTTTTGTTTAGTTTTGTTTTTTAGAATCTCTTTATCAAGAAAACTAAGCAGGTTTCATTCTATTCGTATTTTTCTGATTTTTTTAAATCATCAATGGGTATTGTATTTTGCCAAATACAATTTGGTCATTGATATGATCACACATTTTACTTTTTTTCTTTTGTAGCCCGATGACATCATGAATTACATTTGATATACGAATGTTGAACTAATCTTGCATACTCAGAATAACTCCTGTTTGGTCATGGTTTCTAATTTATTTTTATACGTTGCTGGGTTCAACTTGCTAATATTATCTTGAGGATTTTTCCATCTAGATTCATCAAATATTTTGGTCTGTATAGTCTCTGTTTTTTTCCCCAACTCTCACTGTCAGGTTCAATGTTGTTAGTTCCACTGAGTTAATTTCAATTCATGGCAACCCCATGTTTACAGAGTAGAGCTGTTCCGTTAAGTTTTCAAGGCTATGACCTTTCTGAAGCAAATTGCCAAGCCTATCTCTGGAGATGCCTCTGGGTATGTTAGAAAGGCCAACTATTTGGCTAGTACTTGAGTACTTTACCAGTTGTGCCACCCAGAAGGGTATCAGGTTCAGTATTAGGAAAATACTAGCCTCATGATATGCCTTGGGAAATGTTCCTTTTTTCTCCCTTTCTGAAATTTGTAAAAGAGGTGTTAATTTTAGTAATATTTTCCAGAGAAACTATCAGGACTCAATATTTTTTGGGGGGACCTTGCTATTAATGTATATAATTTCTTTAAAAGTATAGGACTGTTTAGGTTGACTTTTTCATCTTGGTGTAATTTTGGTAGGCTTCTCCCTTTTCATAATTTTCAGTCTTGCTAGATGTTTATCCGCTTTATAGATTTTTTCAAAGCATCATTTGTTTGCTTCAATGATTTTGTCCATTGTTTTACTGTTCTCAATTTCATAGATTTCTGCTCTCATCTGTATTTTTCTTTTATTTCTGCTTGTTTTGGGTATATTTTGATCTTCTCATTTTGGTTCTTGAAGTGGGAATTTAGATTATTAATTTGAGATCTATTGTCTTTTGTAATGTAAGCATTAATATTGTAAATTACCTTCTCAGAATTGTTTTAGCTCTGTTTCACATATTTTGGCTTGCTTTTCCTTTTCATTAAGTTCTATGTACTTTTTAAATTTCTCTTGAGACTTCCTCATTGACTCATGAATTATTTAAAGAGCATCATTTAATATACACATATTTAGAGATTTCATATTTCCCGGTTGCCTTCCTGTTATTGATTTGCAGTTTGATTTTGTTATGTTCTAAGAACACAATCTGTATGATTTTACTTATTTTAAATTTGTTGAGGTTTGTGTTCTAGCATGGGATATGGTCTATCTTGGTGAAAAATCCACAGATGCTTGAAAAGTCTGTGTAATCTGCTGTTGTTGGGTGTTTATCTATATTAATCAGATCCTGTTGGTTGACTGTGTTGTTGAGTTCTTCTATATCCTTGCTAATTTTCTGTGTACTAGTTCTACAGATGGCTGAGTGGAGTACTAAAATCCCTAATTACAATCATGGATTTGTCTATTTATTCTTTCTGCAGTATCCATTTTTTCTTCATACAATTTTTTTGACTCTACCATTTTGGGTGTGCACATTTATATTTATTATGTCTTCTTGGGTGGATTGATCCTTTTTTCCTCTTATTTTCTTTGCTCTGAAGTCTATTTTATCTTATATTAGCATAACTACTCCTGCTTTTCTAAATTCATAATTGCATGATTTATCTTTTTCCATCCTTTTGCTTTCATCCTGCCTATCACTGAGTTTTCAGTGAATTTCTTTAAACAGTATATAGTTGGCTTTAGTACTTTTTTATTCATTCCACCAGTCTCTATCTATTAGCTGATTTATTTCTACCATTTACATTTAAGATAATTATTAATATTTTATGGTCTAAGTCTCTCATTTTATTATTTGTTTTCTATTTCTTTCACTTCTTGTCCTTTTGATTCTATTTTCTACCTTCCTATGGATTACTTGACATTTTTTTAGATTTGCATGTTGATTTATCTACAGCTCCCCTCTGGGCTCCACTAACACTGGAGGCAAGGGATCAGAGTGCCGACTTGACAGGCTTTGCACCGCTTCATTCAGTCTCATTGTTGATGGATGGATGTCAACGTTCAGCTCTTTACTGGGCCCTGATGACACCAGGGGAGGGAAGTAAGTGGAGTTTTTTTTCAAATAATGACTAACATGCCTTGTTCAGTCTTAATGTCAGGTGGTTTATAGGCTCAACTACTCTCTCGGCTCCACTGAAACTACTCTGGAAAGAGAATCTGAACATAACCCACTACTGCCGAGCGGGGAATGGAAGGTCAGTTACCCCACTGAAACCGTGGGAGAGGGAGCCCTGGTGGTGCAGTGGTTAAGAGCTATGGCTGCTAACCAAAAGGTTGGAAATTTAAATCCACCAGCTATTCCTTGGAAACCCCATGGGACAGTTTTACTCTGTCCTACAGGAGGGTGGCTACTAGTCGGAATCAACTCATTGGCAAAGGTTTTTTTTTTTTTTTTTAATTGGCAATTTCAGGTTGGAAACTTCTGCAGTCACCTGTGCAGAATTTATAGGAGACACTAAGGAGATTCAGAAAACTAACTGCTATGTCATTCCTCGAGCTCTGAGGTCTCTAGGCAGTCTGCCTGCTTATTTCTATCTTTCAGAGTCTCTCTATGCTTATCGCTGTCTAGGGTTTGTGTTATGTTTTCTGTGTTTGTGGCTATGTTCAGGGTATTTTAGAGTGAAGACCTGGAAGGAATCATGCTACTCTATCTTAGCCAGAACTGGAAAACATAATTAGATTTTTATTTATTTGTATTTGGTATATTATTATTCTCAAATAAAAAAGTAATAAATAGAATATTTAAGTAATAAATGAAGTTAAATAAATAAAACAAACCATTAGCAAATTTTTTAAATACATCTAATTATTTATTATATGGAATAATTTTAATTAAGCTCATGTGCTTTGGTTTTGGGGAAAAAAATGTCAATAATTTAATTTATTGAAACTGGATATCTTAATATAACGATACAATTGCTTATGTTTAAACATCCTACCAAAATATGCCATACATAAATTTTTTTATCACAATAGCTGTATTTTTAATTTTTACCAATAAATATGTATTAGATATCCTCTACTAAGGAATTTTCTAAATAATTTCCTAACAATAGTTGTAAAAAATATTTTTCAAAAAAATCATAAAATGAGGATAGATACTGCTTTGAGTCAACAATTAATATTATCCTTGATTTCTAAAATATGTCAGTTATGTTGAAAAGCAAAAAAAAAATCATTATTGTTTGCTAATTACATGGATAAATAGCTAGAAAATATAAAAAGAAGAAACATCTTTTTTTAAAAAAATTAATAAAACATTTGTCTACAAATAAATGAAACAAACTCATTAACATTCAGAAAACCAGTTAGAAAAACATCAAAAATACATAAGTTAATACAAAAATAATAACTACTTAAAATAATATGAACAGGAATTGTATGTGATCTATTAGATCAAAATTATATGGTCATATGATGAAATGTCAATAGCAGTATGAACAGAACAGGTTGTTTCCAATAATTAATTAAATATTTTGTAATTTGTTCAGGGCTTAGTAGAATCCAAAGGTCATTCTTGAGTTCACTTGGAAAAACTAAAAATATAAAGAGGTGATATTATGAGAAACATATTTCTAAATAAGAATAATGACTATGAACCAGTAAATGATAAAGTTGTAAACATTTTAATAGTCCTGCTCCAAAAATGTGGAAATTAATAGAATAGACAATGTTTTTAAAGGCTAATGAAAAACAGATTTTTACAAATCAATAAGAAATGGAAGTGGTGTAATTGTTCACTCTAAGAATAAATAATCAATTTTTTTAAAACAACCACAAAAAGAAAGATAATTAATAGTGTGAGCAAGCTTAGCACATTTCTTGTTTACTTTGAGCAAAACTACAGAAATATCATGCAAATAAATGGCAACTGACAGACAGCCTCATGACATTGATTTAACAAATATTATTTAGACTCCTCTGTGCCTCAGGCTGTACTTCAGGTCCCGGGGAACACACCAAGATCCAGAGAGCCAAGTTCCCTACACATGGATATCTACATTCCAGAAAAATGTGGCTGATAATTAACAAGTCAACAAAGAAGAAATGTCTAATAGTGATAATTGCCATGAATATAGCATAGAAAAAACAGCTAGGGGTTAAACTGGTAGTGATCAAGGTACTGGTAGTGATCAGGTTCTTGGGCAGTTCCATGAGAAACCTAATCTTATCACTGAGGAGAGGTCACAATCATAACAGAGAACAAAATGGGCTCCCTGTGCAGCTGCCCCTTACATTTGATGGGTTGTCACTGTTAGTCAATAAGATACCCATGTTGCCAAATCTCATTTTTAGGATAAGTTGGAAAAAGAATTTTTATAGGAAAACTCCATTTTTACAAATGTTGGCAACTAAGTTACGTTTTGAATAAAAACTACCCACTCCCACAATTCATGCCAAACCCAACACATTGTTAAGCTAAGTCCCTGAGGTCTCTGTTGTGCAATCTCTATAATACATCATCCTTATATATTTTCGATCATATAGGGAGTTTATTTGCTTCATTAAAGGAATGAGGATTTTAGAAATCCCTTAGGTCCAGTAAATATTTACCCCCTCAGGCCTCCAGTTTGTCATCTTATACTAGATCATTATTATTATTTTTCCTACCATTCTTATAGAATCCATATTGCTTCATTGAAAAAGTGGAAATTCTAAAAATCTAGAGGTCCACTGACTATTTACTGCCTGGTGATTTATATCTTTTCATGCTATGGATTTTATAGGTTCATTTTTTATGCTGCATGATAAATATGCTTTGTCTCAGTCGCAGTTCTGGGATAACCATCAAGTTGAGAGCCCCCAAACAATTAAATCACCTCTCATATTTTTTAATGACTACTGGGAACTCATTATGTCTGATTTTACAGAAAGAGTGTAAATAGATACGAGCTTAAAATATCATTTTCATCTTTCTTAGTTATATTTAATTTTTTTTAATATATATGCTTAATCAGTATAATTTTTAGGCATTATTTTCATAATACGGATATATACCAAAATTTTTTAACTTGTTTCATTGATTTGGCATTGGCAATAAAAGCAAAGGAATAAACAGCAATTAGAATAAACACTAAGCCCAGTCCAGATTAAAACTTTACAAGCATACATGCAATAGACTTTTAGTAGTACTCTGAAAATCTAAAGGCAAACACAAATTGTATTTTCTTAGTAAACAAGGTATAAATAATTAGTAATTAATTTCATATTAGGGAACAATTCAAAATATTTAACAGACCATAATCAACATTCATGATTCCCACATGTACTTACGATCATTGCATACATATAGGTATATTATGATAAAAATAGGCTAGAGAACAACCTTACCATTTACTCACTAAATTTATTCCATCACATTGAGCACATGTTTTCGAAGTATTCTGCCTTTATAATTCCATAGAAAATAGACTTTCCATAGCTAAAGAGTTCCTTAGCTAATAACAGATGTAGTTAGAGAAGCCCTGGGATTTGGTAAAAGTCATACATGTCCTCACAGATTAATAATTCTATTAATAATTTTCTGAAAATTACTACTTCTCATTTTTCTCTTCCCTGACTTAACATTCCCCTCTAATATAACAATCCATGGTCAACAAGAGAACAAACATATCATATAGCAATAAAAGAACCTGTGCAATTTTTTGTTTTATTTTTTTCTGTGTCAAGTCCATGTCAACTGTGAATTTTTAGGAGCGCTTTCCTTGTGTAAAAATGAAAGACTTCAGAAAAAATTTTAAAACGTTAAATAGAATAGAAAAATTTCATTGAAATTTCTATTACTTTTATAAACTTGGTAACATATTTAAAATATTAGTAATAATGTTTAACAACTGTGGACATGTTTCTTTTTTTCTTAGTTTTTTTACCACTTACAAATAACAAATAGTAGTGTCATGTTTAATAATTTTATAAACTAAATAGTAAAAAAATGATGTTGAGTCAGGCTATATTTGAATGTTTGTTTTTTGCATATTAATTACATCTCATAAAAGTTAGATACAAGCATGAACAAAGATAGAATGTAATTTTCTAAACTAAGAATATGTTTGTTTCTAAAATATCACTAAAAAAAAATCTATTAAATTACCAAATACAAAGTTTATTGATTCTTACATTGGCAGTAAATATGTATTTTAAATTATATGTATTGAGACCTACATATATAAACCAAATAAAGACTGGGAATGCTAGTCTGATTCCGTCCTTGTCAAAGTAGGGAGAGTATAAATAATTATTGATTTGTCGAGATTTTGTCAAAAGGTCCATCTATGTTATAATGGGTTTTTCCAACAAATCATCATTAAGTGTCCCTGCAGAGATTTATTATAAAAATAAAAGAAAATAAGAAAAGCTAAATTTATAATAAAAAATCAGCTAAGATTTAATGCAATAAATTAGCATGTCAATGAACTTAAAGGACTACACATCATAAATTCAAAATGATACAAAATATCAGACATTTGGGTACAGTTTATTGCAGTCTATTCTAATATATCAAACCATTGAAGGTAAATATTTCAAATGTGATATTTGATGCAATGCAACAAAGATTTTTTTTTAATCCCATATTTTCATGCTAAGGAAATTATAATAGAAGATAAATAGCATCATTTCTAACTCAGTCCTAGTATTATTTTAAATCTATGATTTTATATTCATCTCTTATGAGCGACAGAGTTGGAAATAATTATGTACCAATCTTCTTATAAAGGGACGATTCTCTTCTGAAAAAACAGTGTTGCAAATGAAGTACTAACAAATCAGACTTATACTCAAACTAGTAAAAAAAGTTTACAGAAATTCTTTTTCAAATTCTTCCTGGAATTTCATATAAAACACGTATATATGCAAATAAGCACTATAAATATGTGAAAAAATAACAATAAAAGGGCTAATCTTTACATTAAGAAAAACCTGAAGAGAATACAGTATTTTCCCAAAAGCAATTAGTCACCATATTACAGAGGTCATTGAACAATTGAATAATAACAAAACTTACAAATGAGAGATTCTTAAAATATTTCTAAGCTTGCCTCACTTAGTAGAAAATAATTATAAACATATAGGATAAAAAATTTTTTAAAAGACTGATCATTATTGTTATAAATAAGTCCCAGGACAGTGTTTATGTAAATCATTCCAGAAAGTTTGTTAGCTTGTGTGTGGGTATGAGTGTGAGTATGTGTTCCGTGTGTGGATGTATATGTCTAATATGAAAAGATTGAAACTTCTTTCAAAATATTTATTAATTTATTATAATCTAAAGAGGCCATTTTAAGTATCAACTTTTGTAATTTGAGTTAATATCTTCTTCTCCTGACAAAGGAATTCTACAATAGCTGGTATTTCCTTCACATAGCAGTCAAAAAAGAGCCATTGTTCAAGAGGTTTATGGCCTCTGAGCATAGATAATTGATCATAAATCTTTAGGCGGTCCAGCTGGTTTTCCATATGACTGCAGAGAAGCACCATATGGCCTCTAGTACTCACGAGGATCCCCAGTCCTGGTTAGAGAGTGAAAATCTGTCACAGTATTAAGAAGCAATCTGCTCTCAAAGTAGTGGAAAATAAATGATATTCTCAGATAAAAATAAATTCTTTCTAAGATAAGCAGTTAGATGAAATGTATATAGTTTCTCATCTCTTTTGATTAGTTACTTTATACTTTACAGTCTTGGAAACCTCAAAGGTAAATTGTATTATAAGGTCCCTATACTTAGGGAAATGCACTGTGTAGAGGCTTGGCTCAGGCATAACAGGGTCTGGGACGAAGCTTTCCCTTCCTGGTTCTCTTCTGCATACTGGCATCGTTCTCTTAGATTTTGTACACATAGTTGGAAAGCTGGTTTCCATATGGCTCACTCCCCACTCATACTTCAAAATTTCTCTAACTACAAAGGGACCTAATCTCTTTTCCTAGCTTTAGCTCAAATAACACTAAAGCAGGATGGGTTATGTGCTCATCCTTAAACCCATGGCAAATTGAATAGGCCCACTACAATTTTTTTTAATTGTTGTTTAAATGAAGTTTACATTTCAAATTAGTCTCTCATACAAAAATTTATACATACATTGTTATGGTGACCCTAACTGCTCTCTCCATACTGGGACAGCACACCCCTCCTTTCCACCCCTGATTTCCCGTGTCCATTCAACCAGCTCCTAACCCTCTCTGCCTTCCCATCTCACCTCCAGACAGAAGCTGCCCGTTTGGTCTCTGGAATCTACTTGAGCTAAGAAGCACACTCCTCACGAGTATCAATTTATGTCCCACAGTGCAGCCCAATCCCTGTCTGAAGATTTTTGTCTCATAAATTGTTTTATTTCTGGGCTGATAGAGAATCCAGGGGCCATGCTTTCCAGGGTTCCTCCAGTCTCAGTCAGACCATTAAGTCTAGTCTTCTTACTAGAATTTGAGCTCTGCACCCCACCTTTCTCTTGCTCCATCAGGGACTCTCTGTTGTGTTCTCTGTCAGGGCAGTCATTGGTGGTAGCTGGGCACCATCTAGTTTTTCTGATCTCAGGCTGATGAAGTCTCTGGTTTATGTGGCCCTTTCTGTCTCTTGGACTACTACTGTCCTTGTGTCTTTGGTGTTTTTCATTCTCCTTTACTCCAGGTGGTTGGGACCAACTGATGCATCTTAGATGACCAATTGCAAGCTTTTAACACCCCAGATGCCACTCACCAAAGTAGGATACAGAACATTTTCTTAATAAGTTTTGTTATGCCAATTGACCTAGATATCCCCTGGAAGCATGGTCCCCAGATTCCTACACCTGCTACTCTGTCTCTTAAATTGTTTAATTGTATTCAGGAAACTTCTTAGTTTTGGTTTAGTCCAGTTGTGCTGACTTTCCCTGTAGTGTATGCTGTCCTTCCCTTCACCTAAGATAATTCTTATCTACTATCTAGTTAGTCAATAACCCTCCCCCTCCCTCCCCACCCTTGTAACCATCAAAGAATGTTTTCTTCTGTGTTTAAACCTTTTCTTGAGTCCTTATAACAGTGGTCTTATACAATATTTGTCCTTCTGTGACTGATTAAATTCACTCAGCATAATGAGTTCCAGCTTCCTACATGTTATCAGTTGTTTCATAGCTTCATCATTGTTCTTTATCATTGCATAGTATTCCATTGTGTGGATATACCATAATTTGTTTATCCATTCATCCACTGGTGGGCATCTAGGTTGATTCCATCTTTTCGCTATTGTGAACAGTGCTGCAGTGAACATGGGTGTGCATATATCTATTCGTGTGATGGCTGTTATTTCTCTAGGATATATTCCAAGGAGTAGAATAGCTGGAATGTATGGTACTTCTATTTCTAGCTTTTTAAGAATGTGCCAAATTGATTTCCAAGTGGTTGTACCATTTTACATTCCCACCAACAGCGTATAAGTGTTCCAGTCTCTCCACAACCTCTCCAGCATTTATTATTTTGTGTTTTTTGGATTAGTGCTAGCCTTGTTGGGGTGAGATGATATCTCATGGTAGTTTTGATCTGCATTTCTCTAACGGCTAATGATCGTGAGCGTTTGCTCTTCTCTCTGTTAGCTGCCTGAATATCTTCTTTGGTGAAGTGCCTGTTCATTTCCTTTGCCTATTTTTTAATTGGGTTATTCGTCTTTTTGTTGTTGAGGTTTTGCAGTATCTTGTAGATTTTAGAAATTAGACACTGATCAGATTTGTTTAGCCAAAATTCTTTTTCCCAGTCTGTACGTTGTCTTTTTACTCTTTTGGTGAAGTCTTTTGATGAGCAAAAGTATTTGATTTTTAGGAGCTCCCATTTATCTAGTCTCTCTTCTGGTGCTTGTGCATTGTTACTTATGGTTTGTATTATGTTTATACCATGTATTAGGGCTCCTAGCTTTGTCCCTATTTTTTCTTCCATGATCTTTATCATTTTTGATTTTATATTTAAGTCTTTGATCTATTTTGAGTGAGTTTTTGTGCATGGTGTAAGGTATCATTTTTGTTCCAGTTTTTTGCAGATGGATATCCAGTTCCAGCATCATTTGTTCAAGAGACTGTCTTTTCCCCAATTAACAGGCTTTGGGCCTTGGTCAAATATCAACTGCTCAGAGGTGGATGAATTTATGTCTGGATTCTCAATTCTGTTGCATTGGTGTATGTATCTGTTGTTGTACCAATACCAGGCTGTTTTGACTACTGTGGCAGTATAATAAGTTCTAAAATCAGATAGAGTGAGGCCTCTCACTTTGTTCTTCTTCTTGAGTAATGCTTTATTCGAGGCCTCTTCCCTGTCGGCCCACTACAAATTGATGGCTAAAATGGAGGATAGAGAGTTTCCAGAATATGTGAGTTGATGTTCCCAGAGGAAGAAATAGTTGCTAGAAAGATGATGATGATTTGTATGTGCCAAATTACTTATCTACAGTAGCTAAGATTTATGGGCTACACCAGCAACTAGAAAAAGAAAATATAGCTATATCAATTATTTAGTATAAACAATGAGTCCCTGGGTGGTGCAAATGGTTGTTAACTGAACAGTTGGAGATTTGAGTCCACCCAAAGGTACCTCTGAAGAAAGCCCTGATGATCTACTTCTAAAAAATCAGCCATTGAAAACCCTATGGAGAACAGTTCTACCCTGACACACATGAGGTCGTCATGAGTTAGAATAGACTTAGTGGCAAC
Organism: Trichechus manatus latirostris; assembly: GCF_000243295.1. Taxonomy (NCBI): domain Eukaryota; kingdom Metazoa; phylum Chordata; class Mammalia; order Sirenia; family Trichechidae; genus Trichechus; species Trichechus manatus. The sequence continues at coordinate 357,877 of NW_004444284.1, read as the reverse complement.
AGGGTATGTAAACATTGCCATCTTTAGACCAGGGCAATAATGTCATGTCCTAGGAGAAGGGATCTGTAGAGACAAGGAGACAAGCCCACCCAGAGACAACAGGTTCCTCTTCTTGACCATTTTCAGATATCTAGAACCTTAGAAGGCCTTACTGAAATGATCCAGATGCATGCTTTTAGTTCCTGTGTGGGCTTCTTTTCTAAGTCTTTCCTCCTCAGGGAAGAATACGCTGTTATGTTCACAATTCTAAGTTGTCATTGAGTAGATTCCAACACATGGTTACCACACGTGTGTCAGAGCAGAACTTTGCTCCATAAGGTTTGCAATGGCTGATTGCTTTAGAGTAGATCACCAGGCTTTTCTTCTAAGGTGACCGTGGGTGGACTCAAACCTCCAATTTTTTAGTTAGCATCTAACAGTGTTAACTGTTTGAACCATGCAAGCACTCCACACAATTCTAGGCCCAAGGAATGGTCAACGGTAGGCTGTTTGATGAAGCTGTTTGAGTAGAGTCTAAAAGTAAGAGCTTGGATGTTCACATGTGTAAGTACTCTCAAGGTACAAAATAGGCCAGAGATGGGAAGATAATAGGACAAGTTGTAGGATGAGGATGGAGTCAGGTATGGCTTCCTTCTGGTCAACACATTCAAATATAAACACCTAAGGAGTCTGAGAATTTTATATTCAAATATGCCATCCAGATTGTGTGAAGGTATAGTTTTCGTGGTAATGGATAGAATTAATGTTTTATCTTTGTTTGAAATATTTCTTAAATGTGTTAATTTGGTTTAAAATATTTAAACATTCATTTATGAACATCCACTTTTACTCAAATTTTAGAATCTGAATGGAATTAACCCTAAATATTGATAAACTGAGAATCTAAATTCTTATCTCCTTTTGCATTAGATTAATGTGATTAGAAACTGCTTACCTGAGCAACTAATTAGTATGCTTATAAATGCTCTATATTTCAAGTGTCCTCAGTTATATCTCCTTGGAATAGTAAGTTTTGAGTGGGAAATTAATAATTTGTTTCCTGAGTTTACAGTATTCAATAAAATGCCAGCCTTTGAGAGAATGAACTTATTAGGCTTTAATAAAATGTTCATTAAACAGGGACTCAAAGGGTAATCTTGCCAAATATTTAGCTTTGCAGTATTTTAATTTACTCATTTGTAACACAAGAAAATATCTATCATCTGTCTGTCTATCTGTCTGTCTCATATGTGTGCTGAGGATTTATAAAGCACTAGGCATATTATAAACAGTCTGTGATTGTTAACTATCGTTTTCTCAGGGACATTAGCTTTTCGAAATATCAAGGTTGTGTCAATTAAATAAATAAATACTTAGTACATACTAGATAATACTAAGATGATAACTGATTGCATATTTCAAATTGTTAACTGTCTGGTAAGGTAAGGGTAAAATGTATGAAGGTGTGTTATTACTCTGCTATGCAAGTTAAAATTGAAGAATGTTGTGTGAGGTAGAAAAATAGGTTACATTAATTCAAAGGATTTGACTGATTTCAAGTAACATTATCAATTTATCATTTCTAAATTGGGCCTCTATGTAGAAACCAGTTTGACCTAATTCAGTATAAAATAAGTGTTAAATGAAGATTGCCTTTGTGATTTAAGTGGTACTATTCTATTTAATTTTCATATTATCTTGACAAGCATCATTGAATATTTTTAAATTCACGAAAAAGGAGGCACATACGGCAAAGAAAAAAAGTTTTATTTCCTATTGACAATGACTCTTAATTGACACACACACACACACACAGACACACACGCACAGAAACACACACACGGGACTGCCTTGTTTTTCAGGTCTCACAAGTTTTCCACCTTTGACAGGGTGCAGCTTACCACTTTTTTATCATTCTCTATTTGTGGAAAATATTTGAGTTTTCCTTTTCTGATAGGTTTCTGCCTTACACAGCTTTTGGCTTTCACAGGTTTTGCTGTACCTACTTCTTCTCAACATCCAGTTCTTACTTTTATTCCACCTAAATGTTGTTAAAAAATAATCCTCAAAATCTACAGTGACTTTTATTGACTTGACTCAGATTGAGGAAGCACAATACAGAAATGAAACGTATATTATTAAGAGGACAGGCTGATAGGAGAGAACATTGTTCCTTCAAACATGGTGCCTCTCTCTCAACTGTAAGCAGATCTCAAAACAATTCTGACCATTTGTCTGGTGGTGATTGATATATATTTTAAAACTGTGAAAGCAAAGAAGTAATTGTGTAACTCTGGCCCCTGTATTTTTGGAAATCTACAAACAAGGAGAAAGAAGGGCAGCCTCTTTAAAGTCAGAAAAGGTAACCTACTCACAAAATTCCAGTAGCTCTTTTTTTTTTTCTTTTTCATGAAATATATTAACACTTTGCATATAATTGTTATGGTATGGACGAATAATTATTTAAAACTGTTTCTCTGTAAATCTCTCAGGGAAAAGACTTGATATAGGAATAACTAAAGCTTTAATATAATTTTCCCTTAATGTATTAATACTGTGGCAATTTATTTCACTTGTAACGCATGAAGAAATCTCCACAACTACAGAGATATCTATATATTATTTATCTCATAATTCAATTTGTTAGTATTTCTATTAAAATTAAATTAAAGTGGACTAATCTGATTTTAACCAGGTGACATAAAAGCTGCATGTTTTATTAAATTAGTTTGGAGAAAGTAAAATGATCTGGATTGCTCTATTTTTCTTAATCTATATACTACCTCTAATTCCAAACAGTATTTTAACTTTTTGAAATGGGAATTAAACATCATAAGAAATATAAAATTACTAATTTAAAAGTTTATATAAAAAGTCAACTAGTATCATATTCTCTGTCTTGCATGTGTAATAATATATCTGAACAACTAGGTCAAGGCTTATTTATTTCTTTTACCAGAAAAATTGAAATATTAGATAAACATGAACTTGAAAATTGCTAAAATAAGAAATGCATGTTTGAAGGCAGAAAAACCAGATAAATGCCTTTGAAAATCCAGAGAAATGCTGAATTGTGCCAAGAAAGAGGTTATGCATGTTCATCAACTATATGCATAATTCATCATCTATAATTTGGATATGATATAATCATATGTAATAATTTCAGCCTGATGTAGGATATTAGAAATAAATACCTTTGCAAGGCTAAGATCATTTTTTACTTTTAATTTCTTAAGATCAATGATTTCTACTGATTCACGAGCTTGTAGTACTACTTGAAACTAAATAAAATAGGCACTTATTAATAAAATATCCAGAGGATTGTCTTTTTTGTATGTCTTTTTTATTTGGTCTAGATTGTAAACCCCCGAGTAGCTTCCAACAAAAGCAGAATCCTGGGATTTGTTCATAACCAATACATAGAACTTGAATACATAACCAATACATAAAACAAAAATTGCATAAGCTCTTCTCATTCTACAGGACGACAGAGACAAGATACTAAAAACAATGATTAGGACGTTTGGCTATTCTGCTGTTGTTGTTGTTTGTTTGTTTGTTTGTTTGTTTCACTACATGCAATGCAGTTTCTTACTTAATATGACCTCTCTAGTTATAGTCTCTGTAACTGCCACCAAATGATTGGATGGGGTTATGCAAATGAGATGATCGTAGGCCACGAATGGGATTGTATAGCTTTCTAATAAAGTACATAAGATACATGGCACCCTTGTGGGAGTGGGACCATGCAAACAAGGTGTATGGAACCCTAAAAGGGGATAGATCAGTTTTATTAACCTGCTAGGCTTAAAGGAATACACCGACAGAGACAGGAACTACAACACAGAAGACAGAGAGGCAGCAGAGGCAGTAGGAAAAGGACAGAGAAGGAGAGCTGTAACACTGAAGATAGAAAGAAGCAGTGACAGAGAAACAGCATCAACAGAGGCAGCAAAACCCAAAAACTAGCAGGACATTGGCAGAAGATGGCGTGGTGGGCTTCCTGGGCCATGGAGTGAGAAAGCTGAAATGCTTTGGGCACAAGTCTTACTGGTGAACTGGGGTGCCTCTGGGCACTTATTGGCAGAGCTAAAATAGTTTTGTAACACTTGCCCAAGCACAGCAGAGGCCGGACCAAGAGGCCAAGGTGCCAGAGAGAGGTGTACCTGCAGGCACGGCTGAGAAGAGACTGTTCTGATGGAAGAACTGTATCCTCAGCATTCCTGAACCTTAATTGTAACCTGTTACTTCCATAATAAACCCCATAACTGTGAGCATGGTCTGAGTTCTGTGTGGCTATTGCAACAAATTATTGAACCCAGCAGAGAAGAGAGTGCCATGGAGAGACTGTTGGTGTCAAAATTGGCAAAAAGGGGAGAGGGAGGAGGCATATCTGACTTCTGCCTCATAGGAATCAGTCTTGGGCTGTTGATCTCGATACTACTTCCCCCTTGCAAAGTTAGAGGAGGTCAGACACCATCCCCCCCATGTCATGTTTACACTACAGATAAGGCTTAAATGCACTATTTTATTCCTGGATTCTAATGAATATTTAATAGCCATTCTCAAAAGCAAGAGAATTATTACCAGTAAGCGTCTGTAGTAAGAGAAGTAGAAAATCAATGAGGGGGCAGAATAGCACTGTGATTAATAGACTAAGTTTTGTGGTAAATCAGGGAACACCTTTCAGTTCTGACACTTGCTAGCTATATGATTTTGACAAAACTCTTTAAAGATATGTTTTGAGAGACAGAAAACTAATATCTCCTGTGGGAAGAATTGTATGGTTCAACTTTGAACAACAGTAAAGCAGGATAAAGTACATCTTAATAGTCTTCACCTAAAAAATATAGCAGATTAAAACAGAGCATAACTTAACTCTCTAATTGGAGGAGTGCAGTGGATGTAAGTACCAGATCATAACCCAGTGACTGTGATTTCTCTAGTGATATTGAAGATATTGTGAACACCAGCAAGATCAGTATCATATGGTCATAGGCAGTAATAGAACTGAAGAAGAGGCTGTTAATACACTCACATATGCTCACACACTCACACACATAACCTCTATGAGCTTGTATCTCCCAGTTAACTTTGCCATTAGCCATTATGAGTTACAGCAATCTTGCAGTTAGAAGTCCCCCAAAGTAATGTCACTCTAGACTTACCTTTTTGCTCATTTTCCCCCCAAGGAATTATTTTTATTTTGTTGGGGCAAGGGCAATGCATTAACTAGTTTAAAAGCTTTTTCCTGAATGGCCCCATTTTCATATTATGCTCTAAATGGAAAAGTTTCAAACTGGAGGCACTTGTGTCAGATGTAAGAATGATGGGACCAACATGCAATCCCAGGAAGCAGAAGGTCAGGATGTAAACCATTTGTTCATGGGAAGAATGTGTTAAGATGTAAACAATTTGTTTCCAGGAAAAATTTGTTCATGACTGCAATCATGTATAACCGAACAGGCTAGCGCCACCCACCTAGGTGGTAACTCCCTCCCTCCTAGCCAAGTGGCTGACCTTTACATTTCAAAGGGCTTCAAGATGAAGCTGACTTTATCTATAATCAATCATTAATCCCCTACCTTACCTTTATTCTCTCTCTATATCTTCGTTACTCTCTACCTGAATGGCAGAGTGCTTTGTATTTTTACTTAGCATTGTTCAGCTCAAGCTGTATTATTCCTCAATAAAACTCCTGTTTTTCACTCCCAACAAAGTACAAGATATTCTTCATTGACATTTCTGGTGTCAGAATTGGGGTTTGATGGCACATTATCTTTGAAGATCTCTGTGGCATCTGGACATGGGAATGGAGCCCAGTGAAGCACTTTGGGCTGTCTACCTTGATGAATTCTTGGCAATCATTTAAGGTAAATATCTCTAAAATCCAATCTCTGCTCTCTTGCATTGATAGCTCTTCAAGTTTTATTGTGGATTTGTTTTGGTTCTTGCAAGTGAAAGTTTTATTTATTGTTACTGTCATTATAAAACGGGTAATGCTGTGACTAAAGGAGATTTGAAGATGACTTCTCGGACTCATGCTCTCACTACATTAATAAGCCTATGGTCCTTATTATGCATGTTGTTGTCTGTCTGGCATAACGTCAATCAAGGCAGTTTGTTAAATCAGTGACAACTTTGGGGTTCCTTTGATCTCTCTAAGTTAACTTTTCTGGACAGTAAGTTAAAGAACTGAAGCTCCAGGATTAAACTGTCCCAGTGGGATACCTATTTTGATTGGTCAATTAAGACCTCTAAAAGACATTAAAATTACCTCCCTGCAGGACATTTTATCTAAATTAACCAAGCAGAATAAATAATTATAATGTCAAATTTCACTCCCACCTCTTCTGTTCCTTCATGTCGACTGCTACCTCTTTATACACTTCTTTGCCTTCCTATTCCTCTGATAACACTTTACCTGAATTTCTTTTTTTCCCAAAATGCCAGCAAATAAACCCTTGCCTGAAGTGCCCGTTAAAATTCATCCCAGCAGCGATGCTCAAGATTACTCTCTTATCACTTTTGTCCCATAAAAACACTTAGAATTACATTGTTGTTAGGTGTCTTCCAGTTGACTCCAACTCATAGTGACCCTATGTAAAATAGACTAAAACATTGCCTGGTCCTGCGCCTCCCTCAAAATCCTTGCTATGTTTGAGCCATTGTTGGGCTAAATCAACACATCCCATTGAGGGTCTTCCTCTTTTCTCTGACCCTCAACTTTATCAATCATGATGTCCTTCTCCAGGGACTGATCCCTCCTGATAACCTGTCCAAAGTACATGAGACAAAGTACTGCCAGTCTCATTTCTAAGGAACATTCTGGCTGTACTTCTTCCAGGACAGATTTTTTCATTCTTATGGAAGCCCATGGTATATTCAATATTCTTTGCCAACACCATAATTCAAAGGCATCAATTCTTCTTTGATATTCCTTATTTATTGTCTAGCTTTAGCATGCATGTGAAGCCATTGAAAATACCATGGCTTGGGTCAGGCACACTTTAGTCCTCAAAGTAGCATTTTTGCTTTTCAACACTTTAAAGAGATCTTTTACAGCAGATTTCCCCAATGCAATACAATTTCTTGACTGCTACTTTCAGGGGTGTTGATTGTGGATCCAAGAAAAATGAAATCCTTAACAATTTCAATATTTTCTTCATTTACCATGATGTTGCTTATTGATGCAGTTGTGAGGATTTATTTTTTCTTTTGAGGTGTAATCCATACTGAAGGCTGTGGTCTTTGATCTTCATCAGTAAGTGCTTCAAGTCCTCTTCGATTTCAGCAAGCAAGGTTGTGTCATCTGCATATTGCAGGTTGAGTCTTAGTAAAGTGACATTGATTAGACTTGGAGACAACTCCTATTGTTGAGCTAACCAACTTAACTTACAAATTTTCCCAGACTCTTGAAGCCAAGAGGGTTTCTAAGGCTGATAAATCAATGGCCTTTCAGTTGCAAAAATTACAATCTGCCAATCAAAATAAAAATGCTAAACCTTCTAATGACACAAACGCGGATATTGACCACTATTGTAAAAAACCTGGCCATTGGAAAAATGAATGCTGTAAGTTAAAAAATAACGAAAGACTGATATCCTTTCCTTAACAAATATCCTACAATTTGATTTAGAATTCAAGGGCTCTAGGTACAAAACAGGGACTTTTCCTGTGTTGGTTCTTAATCTGCAAGAAGAAACTACTTTATTTATTAACGGAGAAACTTGCCTATCTTTGGTTGATGCTGGAGTCACCCTGTCTGCTGTTAAGCCCACCTGTTTACAAAAGCCCTTGCTCCGGAGTACTAAAACCTCAAAAATAGCAGAGGTTATCAATCAGGAACTAACACTGATTAATTCCCAAACTATTCTGATATCTTTTGGTCCTGTTAAATATTTATACCCATTTTGTTCAGTTCTGACACTCGTTTCAATCTATTGGGAAGAGATCTTTCATCCAAATGGAATTGTCATTTATAATTTAATGAAAAAGGGGAAATATTATTGAGTCAGCCTCATATCCATGAGTCAAGAGAGACAGGCTCTGAATTAGACAATATTCAGAAAGATGAAGCCATTTGCTATATGCTTCTCCAAAATTCAACTCAGCCTAGTGCTCTCCATTTTAACATCTTTTCCCTCATTCCTGAGACCTTATGGGCCACCACATCCACAGATGTAGGACAAATTTTGTCAGCTCAGCTGATTAAAATTCAAATAGATTCATCTAAACCTCTGCCAAAAATTCCCCAGTACCCACTCAAAAGCAAAAGAAGAACTAGCTCCCATCATACAAGATTTTCTTTCTAAAGGTTTAATTGTCCCTTGTTCCAGCCCTTGTAATACTCCTGTTCTTCCAGTTTATAAAAAAAAAAAACAAAAAAAACAAATAATAGGGGCTGGAGATTTGTTCAAGATTTTCGTGCAATCCACTGTATTGTTATTCCTAGATTCTCAGTTGTCCCTAATCCTCCTTTATTATTTTCCAATGTACTTTGAGATGTAACTCATTCTATTGTTGTGGATCTTTGCAGTGCCTTTTCCACTATTCCAGTGCGTTCTGAAAAATCAATATTTGTTTGCTTTTACCTGGGAAAATCAACAATTTGCCTGGAATTTAATACCCCAAGGATTTACCAAATTGTCCACCTATTTTTCTCAGTTTCTGCATGCAGATTTGCAGTCTTTAGTGTTTATAAAAAAATCCACATTGTTTCAATTTGTTGATGACTTGCTAGTTTGCTCAACCTCCCAGCAGACCTACCTTGATGATGGTGTAAAGAATGGATACAAGAACAAGGGAGAAATAGTTCGTTACTACAGGAAATCATTATTACTAGATTTTCCATTGATAAATGGCCTCTTTTTGGATCTGAATGAAACCCAGGCCATAGCTCAATCTTCAGTCTTAACACAACTCTTACTTTACTAAATAAAGTCACCCAAGAAGAACTAGCTGAAGAATCTTCCAAATCCACAAACAATAGTTTTCATATTGTAGGTCCATATCAACAATTGTGGTAACGATTCATCTGATTACCTCCCCAAGTGGAGGTAATTTTTCCTAGGAAAAATATGACCACACCCATATGAATAACCCAGCCATCACCAAACCTATGAGATGTCTTCCAAGGTCTGAATGTGCATCAGTTATAACCTTACAAGCTACTGATTAGCCCAGATAGCTATTGGGTATCCCCTAATGGCATCTTTTGGCTATGTGGAACCAACATTGTTCCTGGTTCCTGTCAGACTGGATTGGAAGATGCACTCTGGGCTTAAGCTGAACTCAAGAACATAATTTAACTGAACTTCCTTTACCAGCTAATAGCCATATTAAGAGCTCAATCGTCTTGATCAGTGTTTCATTGGCTTGGTTATTTAGTGACAGTATTCACACCTCAAATAGGACTTGAAGATGTTATGGCACATGTCATAAGGGGTCACTATGAGTGGGAATCAACTCAATAGTATCCAACACAACAAACAAATGAAATATATAAAGAGTGATAATCCAAAACCAAACCCGTTGCTGTCTAGTTGAATTCGACTCATAGTGATCTTATAGGACAGCGTAGAACTGCCCCATAGAGTTTCCAAGGAGTGGCTGGCGGATTCAAACTCCTGACCTTTTGCTTAACAGACAAGCTCTTAACCATGGTGCCACCAGGGCTCCTGTAAAGGGTGATAGCAGGACTAATGTTGGCATAGAGCTCAGGGATTGCTCAAAAATCCTCCCATAAAAGTCTTAGTTTGCTTACCTAATAGTATTTGTTGTTGTTAGGTGTTGTCAAGTTGATTCTGACTCATTGCAGCCTACGTACAGCAGAGTAAAACAGATCCTGGTCCTGCACCATCCTCACAATCCTTGTTATGTTTGAGCTCATTGTTGTGCCCACTAAGTCAATCCATCTCCTTGAGGGGCTCCCTCTTTTTTGCTGACCCTATACTTTACCAAGCATGATGATATATACTTCTTTGGTTTTTTTATGAAGATTAAATAAATGATAATATGAAGAATATAGAACAATGCTTGACAGATTAGAAATGACTATACATGGCAACACTCCTTTTTCAAAGTTCTGTAAAATTAAAAATTTTTCACTATAAATACAATTAGAAATAGATTAAGTTCACTGAAATTTTAATGTAGATTTTAAGTGCTTAAGAACGTATCTATGACAGTATTATGAAACTGATTTTTCTTTAATATTTTAGGAACTTTGGCAATCATGGAAGGATTATTTTGGAAGAAGAGTAAATAATAGAAAGTAACTGAAAGTTTGTAAAATTCGAATCTATGAGATTACTTTTCACATCATATACAATAATAATCAAGTAAAAAATAAGGTAATAATTCAAGTTGGCCAATCTCTCTTAGCTTTTACTTATTTAATACTAATAAAATGTTAGAAGGACATGACAGGAGGAACTAAATAGTTTTGGGTTATTAAAAACACAGGTCCACTTTCTTGAGGATATTTACGCCAGTGCATATTAACAGCAAAAGTGTTACATTCTCTGTAACTCAGCAACATAACTTCTAAGTACTTATTTTGGTTGTACAAACAAAAAGATGTACGTTTGTGCCATAATAATTAGTACTGCAGCATTGTTAATAAAGAGAAAAATTAGAAATTAAAAAGAAGAGTTTAGTTAAACAAATTATAGCAATTTCCATACAACAGAATACTGTCATTAAATGAGATTTACAGAAAGAGAAAATATTCAAAATGCAATTTTTAAGAGAAAAAGTTACTCTGTGTGTGTGTATTTGGGAGAGAGATCAAGGGTGAGACAGAGAGAAGTAGAGAGAAAGAAAAGTTTTCCTGTGATTGATGTGATTTCATTCTCTTATTGTTTGCTTATGTGTATCTTAAAAATATTTGTGATTATTATATATTACATTACTTCTAAGGTATTTGGGCAACTTTTTTTTCTGTTACACATAAGGTTGTCATAAGTCAGATTCAACTCGATGGCAACTACCAACAATAACATTTTAAAAATATATTGCTCTAAATATATATTAAATTATATCATGCTACTACTAAAATAAGGAGCCCCAGTGTGCAGTGGTTAAGTGTTCTGCTGTTAACCGAAAAGTCTGTGGTTTGAACCCAACAGTTGCTCCCTGGGAGAAAGATATGGCAGTCTGCTTCCTTAAAAATTACAGCTTTGGAACCCTATGGGGCAATTTTACTGTGTCCCATAGGATTCCTGTGAGTAGGGATTGATTCGAGGGCAATGGGTTTGGTTTTATTGTTAAAATATAATAGACTTTTAAAACTATTATGAAATGGTTATGTAGCATCGTGTGTCCCATCTACTTATATTAAGTGATTACCATACGATGAACTTACGGTTACATACTGTAATGTTGAATAAACAGCTATTATGTAAATCAGCTGTATGTTAAATTCTTGGTGTATTAATTTCCTAAGGATGCCGTAACAAAGTACCACAGATTGAGTGGCTTATAAGAACAAAACTTTATTATCTCCATGTTCTGGAAGCTGGACATCCAAAATCAGTTTTGGCCATGTTGATTCCCTCTGAGGGATCTGAGGGAGAATATGTTTCATGGCCTTCTCCTAGCTTCCAGTGGTTCAGGGCAATACTTGGTGTTCCCTGGCTTACAGCTCTGCCTCCTACATTTCTGCCTCTGTTGTCCATGCCCATCTTCCCTCTTTGTGTGTGTGTGTCTGATTCTCTTATCTTTTATAAGGACACCATTCATATTGAATTAAGACTCATGTTAGTCCAGTATGAACTCATGTTAACTGATAACATCTTCAAAATCCTATCCACATGTACCAGGGATCCAGGGATAAGGACTTCAACATACTTGTTTTTGGGATACAGTTCCATCTATAACACTCAGTTTCACATAAAACCAAGAAAAAAAATTATATGCTCAGCTCAGTGGAAAAAATATATTTAAATTTACTTAAACATTTTGTGATTTGGGTTACCCTTAATCTTATCTCTGATATCATTGTAGCCTTCAGGAAGGACTTAAAAATAATTTCTAATCTTCACATCTCATAATTTGGATTTTATATCAATCAGAACATTGCCATTGCTTAGTAACAGCTACTAGTTTTCCAAGATACTGAAGGGTTCTTATAATTAGCTGTCCAAATGAATAATTATCTGTTGACTGTACAAATTTGAAAGGTAGTGCTTTAAACAGTTTGAAAAAAATATAGTCTAAATTTAAACCTCATTCCCTTGGTAATGATGAATCATTGACAGTTTTTACAGTGACTAAATCTGTTTAGATTTGCAGTTTTGCATAATTACTCTGGACTATAGATTGAAAGAGAGCAACAGTGGAAACAGAGAGTAGGATTATAAGGCAATCGTAATAACCTAGATAATAAATGATGAAAGTCTAAAGAGAAGTAATGAATGACAATAGGAATACAGAAGAGAGGTTAAGTTGACAGACGTTGTCTCCAGTGCCTTTGCCTTTATGAAGTTTATAGTATTTAGACAAGCATGTGCTATATAGGAAATAGTAGAAGTTCTAACTTTATTTTTGTATCATTATTGATAATATCCAGCATATTATTAAAAATTATTTATATATGGTTGTATCAGCCAGCATCCTAGCAGGAAATAGATGAGACACATTCAAACTGTGTATTTGAAGAGAGATTAGAAAAAGGACTGTTTACAGAGCTGGGTGGAAGGTGGAGAATGGCTATGAAGGGGCAAACATACTATATCCTGCACGTCCATAATATTTTATTCTATATAAAATATTCAGCTTAAGGTCCATTTGTGGCTTACATAATTTGCTATCTCAACATCTATCAATTCCTTCCAGCTGCCCTTTCGTCTAGTTTCTGACATAGCCATTACCATCTTGTCACACAGTCTCTCAAAAGTTGTAGTCTCTAATTAGCCCTTTCAGCCATGTGCCATATGGTTTCCTGTGATAGGAAACACTTACTCTTATAATCTATTCTCTCAACAGCTGTAGTTACTTATTGCCCCTCCTGTCCATGTCACATATGATACCCTCTGATAAAATTTCTCACTTTTCCTGACCTAATGCACTAGAAAATTTTAAACTGACCAATAATTCTTCAATGCACGTTAACTCTTGGATCTCACCATGCTTGCCATACATAAGCATCTCCTACAGTTCCATTTTGTTAGTGAAACCCCGTGTAGTCTGACATCAAGGTGTGCTATAGTTTCCTCTCTGGAAACCGTGAATACTAAATTCTATTTGTTTTCTAGTCTTCTTGCATAAGTCTCACATTCTTGTGCCACACCTGACAGATCATTCAACACACCCACAGACCCCTTCGGGTCAAACATAAGACATTTTTGGTGGCTATGGATAAGTTACATGCTATACAAAACAATCATTTATTTATGAGGATTGAATTTTTTTATTTATTTTTTTATTGTACTTTAGATGAAGGTTTACAGAACAAATAGCTTCTTATTAAACAATCAGTACACATATTGTTTTATGACATTGTGTAACAACCACACGACATGTCAGCTCTCTCCCTTCTCAACCTTGGAGGATCTTTTTCTTCTTTGGTGAAAATATACACAGCGAAAGATACACCATTTCAAAAATTTCTACATGTACAATTCAGTGACATTGATTACTTTCTTCCAGCTATGTTGCTATTCTCATTATCCTTTTCCAAATTATTCCATCACCATTATCTTCAACTCACTGCCCCTAGGCTTCCCATCAAACCTTTGAGTTGATGTTGTCAATTTGATCTCACATACATAATTCTTTTTTTTTTTTTTAGCTGAAGGTTTACAGAACGAATAGTTTCTCATTAAACTGTTAGTACACATATTGCCCTATGACAATGGTTAACAACCCCACGACATGTCAACCCTGTCCCTTCTCAACCTTGAGTTCCCTATCACCAGCTTTCCTGTCCCTCCTGCCTTCTAGTCCTTGTCCCTGGACTGCTGTGCCTCATTAGTCCCCTTTTGTTTTATGGGGCTATCCAATCCCCAGCTGAACGGTGAACCTTGGGAGAGACTTCACCACTGAGCTAAAAAGGTGTCCAGGAGCCATACTCTCGGGGTTTCTCCAGTCTCTGTCAGACCATTAAATCTGATCTTTTTTTGTGAGTTAGAATTATGTTGTATATCCTTCTACAGCTCTGTCCAGGACCCTCTGTTGCGATCCTGGTCAGAGCAGTCAGTGGTGGTAGTCAGGCACCATCTAGCTGTACTGGAATCAGTCTGGTGGAGGCCTTGGTAGCTGTGGTCCATTACCTTTGGACTAGTCTTTTCCTTGTATATAGTTCTCTTCATTCTCCCTTGATCCCGAACGGATGAGACCAGTGGAGTATCTTAGATGGCTGCTCACAGGCTTTTAAGACCCTAGATGTTACTCACCAAGGTAGAATGTAGAACACTGTCTTTGTAAACTGTGTTTTGCCAATTGAGCAAGATGTTCCCCGAGATCATGGTCCTCACAGCCCTCTGCCCAGCAATTCAGTCCCTCAGGGTGTTTCGATGTGTCTAGGGAGCTTCCTTGACTTTGCTTTGGACAAGTTGTGCTGCCTTCCCCAGTACTGTGTACTGTCTTATCCTTTACCAAAGTTACCAGTTATCTATTGTCTATTTAGTTTCC
>NW_004444284.1:341811-343161 GCF_000243295.1 Trichechus manatus latirostris | reverse complement strand
GATTGACTTATTTCACTCAGCATAATGTCCTCCAGTTTCATCCATGTTATGAGATGCTTCACAGATTCATCATTGTTCTTTTTTGTTGCATAATACTCCATTGTGTGTATGTACCATAGTTTGTTTATCCATTCATCTGTTGATGGGCATCTAGGTTGTTTTGATCTTTTTGCTATTGTGAGCAGTGCTGCAAAGAACATGGGTGTGCATCTGTCTATTCATGTGATGGCTCTTATTTCTCTAGGATATATTCCTAGGAGTGAGATTGCTGGATCGTATGGTATTTCTATTTCCTAGCTTTCTAAGGAAGCGCCATATCATTTTCCAAAATGGTTGCATCGTTATTTATTCCCACCAGCAGTGCATAAGAGTTCCGATCTCCCCACAACCTCTCCAACATTTGTTATTTCCAGTGTTTTTGATTTGTGCCAGTAATGCTGGGGTGAGATGGTATCTCATGGTTTTAATTTGCATTTCTCTAGAGACAAGTGATCACGAGCATTTCCTCATGTGTCTGTTGCTGCTTGAATGTCTTCTTTGGTGAAGTGTCTCTTCATTTTCTTTGCCTATTTTTTAATTGGATTATTTAGCCTTTTGTTGTAGAGGTGTTGGATTTTCTTGTAGATTTTAAAGATTAGACCTTTGTCGGATTTGTCATAGCCAAAAATTTTTTCTTAGTCTGTAAGTCCTCTTTTTACTATTTTGGTGAAGTCTCGTGATGAACAAAAGTGTTTAATTTTTAGAAGATCCCAGTTACCTATCTTATCTTCTGGAGTTTGTGTGTTGTTGGTTATGGTTTATATCCTGTTAATGTTGTGTATTAGGGCCTCTAGTCTTGATCCTATTTTTTCTTCTTTGAACCTTATAGTTTTTGGCTTTATATTTAGGTCTTTGATCCATTTTGACTTAGTTTTTGTATATGGTGTGAGGTATAGGTCTTGTTTCATCTTTTTTGCAGAAGAACATCCAGTTTTGCCAGCACCATTTGTTAAAAAGACTGCTCCCCATCTGATGGACTTTGGGCCCTTTTCAAAGATCAAGTGACCATAGGTGGAGTGATTTACATCTGGGTTCTCAATGCTGTTCCACTGGATGTATCTGTCATTGTACCAGTACCAGGCTATTTTGATTATTGTAGCTGAATAGTAGGTTCTGAGGTCAGATAGCGTTAGTCATCTTATTTTCTTCTTCTTCTTCAATACAGCTTTACTTATCCAGGGCTTCTTCCCTTTCCATATAAAGTTAATGATTAGTTTTTTCCATCTTTTTAAAGAATGTTGTTGGTCTTTGGACCAGGATTGCACTGTATTTGTAAATTGCTCTGGGTAGGATTGTCATTTTCACAATGTT
>NW_004444284.1:323153-340786 GCF_000243295.1 Trichechus manatus latirostris | reverse complement strand
CTTTCTATTTGTTTGAGTTTTGTAGCTAATGTTTTTATTTTGTCCCTTTCTTCTTTTTTGATGTGTGCATCTATTGCTATAAATTGTCCTCAAGGACTGCCTTTGCTGTGTCCCAAAGGTTTTGGTATGATGTGTTTTCATTCTCGTTTGATTCTAGAAGGTTTTGATTCCATCTCTGATTTCTTCTATTACCCAGTGATGTGTAAGCAGTGTGCTATTCAGTTTCCATGTAATGGATTTTTTTTTCCTTGCTCTTCCTGTTGTTAATTTCTACCTTGATGGTGTTGTGGCCATAGAAGATACTTTGTATTATCTCAACGTTTTGGATCTTGTTGAGGATTGCTGTGTGGCCTAAGATGTGGTCTATTCTGGAGAACGTTCCGTGTGCATTGGAAAAGAACTTGTACTTTGCAGCTGTTGGGTGGAGTATTCTATATATGTCTGTGAAGCCAAGTTGGCTGATTATGCCCTTTAGCTCTTCTGTATCTTTGTTGAGTTTCTTATAGATGTTCTGTCCTTTACTGTGAGTGGTGTGTTGAAGTCTTCTGGTATTATTGTGGAAGTGTCAATTTCTCTTTTCAGTGCTGTTAGAGTTTGTTTTATGTATTTGGGAGCCCTGTCATTGGGTGCACAGATGTTTATTATGGTTATGTCTTCATGAAGGATAGTCCCCTTAATCATTATATAGTGTCCTTTGTCTTTTATGGTGGATTTAGTTTTAAAGTCTATTTTATCAGAGATTAGTATTGCCACTCCTGTTTTTTTTTTTTTTTTTTGTAGCTGTTTGCTTGATATATTTTTTCCATCCTTTGGTTTTTTTCTAAGGTGAGTCTCTTGTAGACAGCATATTGATGGACCTGTTTTTTAATCCATTCTGTCACTCTACTTCTCTTTATAAGTGCATTAAATTCATTTACATTCAGTGTAGTTATTGATAGATGTGAGTTTATTGCTGTCATTTTTTAGTGTTTTTTTTTGTGGAGCTGATGTTTTCTTTGTTTCTGTTACTCACCTGTGCTGAATTCCTTTTGTTTGTGGATTTTTTTTTCCATTTCTTTTGTATTGTAGGTTTTGTTTTTACTGAAACTTTATGTTTTTCTTCTTTATTTTGATGAGTAGGTTTGTTAACTTTCTTTGTGGTTACCTTGAAATTTACCTTTGAACCAGTCTATTATTACTTGATATCATCTTGCCTTCCTCTCCATTAGAAGGTTCTATACCTACACTGTTCACTCCCTCTTTTATTGTTCTGATGTTGTTGTCATTTACAGATTAACCACTCTGGTTCCCTGTGGTAATTAATTTAGTTTTGGATAGTCCTTGAGAGTTCATTTCCTAGGTTGGTATCTGGCTAGTACAGTCCTGTGTCCTATAGTCAGCCTGTGGTCTTATGTTCTTTGTTCTCAGATCTAAGGAGTCTCTTTAATAATTCTTGTAAGTTTGGTTTGGTTTTTACCTAGTCCCTTAATTTCTATTTATCTGGAAATGATCTAATTTCAACATCATATTTGAATGAGAGTTTAGCCATATATTATTCTTGGCTGGCAATCTTTTTCTTTCAAGGTTTTTTATGTGTCATCCCATTGCCTTCTTGTCTGCATGGTTTCTGTCTTATTGTTTCTCCTCTGTATGTGGCTTTTAGTTTTTTTTTAGTTTTTTAGTTTTTCTCAAGTTGCTCTCAGGATTCTTTGTTTGTCTTTGGTTTTAGCGAGTGTGATTATGATATGCTTCGGTGATTTCTTTTGGGGTCTATCTTATATGGGGTTTGTTGAGCTTCCTGGATGGTCAGCTTTTTAATCTTTCATGATATTGGGAAAGTTTTCTGTCAGTAATTCTTCGATGATCCTTTCTGTGTTTTCTGTTTTCTCTCCCTGGAGACTTCTGTCAGTCACAGATTTTTGCTTTTGATTGTATCCCCTATAATTCTCAGCATTTCTTCATTTTTATTCACTTTTTTTCTGATTTTTCCTCAGAGTTGTAGTCAAGTGTTTGTCTTCAATTTCACTGATCCTGTTTTCAATAGTTTCAGACTCGCTCCTCAGCCCTTCTATGACATTGTCCATTTCTGAAACCTTGCTGTTTATCTTTTTGATTTCTAGTTGTTGTTTTGTATGATTTCTAGTTGTGAATTTATTTTTTCATTTTGTTCCTGTACTATTTTCTTGAATTCTTCCATTTTCCTGTCTGTATTTTCCTTGTATTTATCTGCCTTTTCCATGAATTTTTCTATTTTTTCCTCATTTTTGTCTGCTTTTTGCTTCAACTCTTGGATAATTCTGAGTATTCGAGATTTGAATTCCCTATCAGGTAGTTCTAATGCCTTTTCTTTTGCTGGTAAGTCATCTGGTGTTTTATTTTGGAAGCCTACTGGAACCATCCTGCCCTGTTTTTGTAAATGTTTTGATATTGTCTGCTGTCTTAGGGGCATTCAGTAGTTATTTCCTCATTTATTTATTGTAGATTTGTTTGTTTCATCCTGCTTTTTTGTTTTATTTGGTTATGTCTGAGCAGGCAGGCTGTGTGTTCTTTGTTGTTTGCTAGTCTGTGGACACGATACTTTTTACCTCCTTCTCCAGTGGACAGTGTCAGTCACTCAGGTATGATACAGCAGGGCAGGTACAGCTGAAGGGGAGTTGCTGGGATGGGTTGTTTGTGGCAGATACTAGTGCCGACAGGGCAGGCCAGGAAT
The DNA here is from genome assembly GCF_000243295.1 of Trichechus manatus latirostris. NCBI lineage: Eukaryota > Metazoa > Chordata > Mammalia > Sirenia > Trichechidae > Trichechus > Trichechus manatus. Next base: position 338,097 of record NW_004444284.1, on the reverse strand, counting down.
CAGTGCAGGGCAGGTTCTGGTAGGCCGTTCCCATGCTGCTTGGGGTTGTGATGTTCAGCACACAGTGCAAGTAGGCAGGAAGGCGGGGGGAGATCATCATGCATGGAGCTAAGATGGGTATGGGAAGGAGGAGAGAGAGGGGAGAGGAACAGGAGCCAAAAAATACACACAAACAAAAAAGAGTGCTAAGGGAGCTCGCTGCTGGAGTGGAGAGATGAGAGACTGAGAAATGGAGAAAAACAAAACAGAAAAAAAGAAGAGGGTAAAAGAAAAAAGAATAAATAAAATTAGAGGAAAAAAAGTGAAAGAAAGAAAAGAAAGGCCACCAGGGATTCCACCAATGCAGCTGGTAAGACTGGAGAAGTTGCTCCCAGGTCATGAAGTACAGCCTGGCTAGAAGGTAGAGGTGTCACACAGTGCCAGGTATCAGGAGACAAGAAGAGAACGTAAGTGTAGAGAGATGAGAAACTGGAAACGAAGAAAGACAAAAAGGGAAAAAGAGTAAGAAGAAAGCAAAACAAAAACAAAAAATAAAACCAAAAAAGAAAAACAAGAAAGAAGAAATGCCCCATGGGATGTCACTGTGCATCTGTGCAGAGTAAGGGAGTTGCTCCCAAGCCATGCAGTACTACCTGGCTAGAAGGGACTCCCAAGCAGGGAAAAGAAAAAGAAAACAAACAAACAAATCAAAACTGAACAAATAAGAACAAACAAAAAAAAAGCCTGGGGCATTCAACCAGCATGGCGGCAGATGCTGGGAAGCAGTTTTACAGTCGAGTGGTGTTTCGCAGCCTTTCAGGAAGAAGCAAAGATGGCACATGGAGGCAGGTATTTGAGAGAAAGGGGGTGATGAGAGGTAAAGAAGAAATCTAAAGAAGTGGAAGAAAACAAAACCAGCAGCCAGCAAATGGCATTCAGGGAGCAGGCCAGTGTGGGTGGGTGGAATCCATGTGATACTAGGGTGAAGCTGGTGCTTCTCGGCCAAGAGACTGTGGCTGCAGGAAGCGGAGGAGGCTAAGTGGGGGGTGAAGAAGGGTGGTGGGTGGGAAAGCGTATATCACTGGTTGCTGGTTGTTCTGTCTCCTGCTGGAAACTACATGAAGTTGCTTTCTCATACCCCCTCTTCACCGATCTCCAATAGGAGTCCAAGATGGTGGAACCATGCTGCGGTTGTTGTTAGGGGACCTCTGCATGTATCTCTCCTTGCTCTCTGTTCTTAGTTTCTTATTCCATTCGGTGCTTGGCTGAGTTTTTTAACTCTTCATTTGATGCTTAGGGTTTCAGGATTGACTTGTGTCTCTGTTTGACTTAGTTTTTTGGATCTTTGCTGTGGAGGGACGGCATGGTGCTTCTGTCTATAATGCCATGTTACCTGGAAGTCAGGATTCAATTTTTTAATTAATTATTTTCATTTACATACTGTCTTAGTTATCTAGTACTGCTATAACAGAAATACCACAAGAGGATGACCTTAACAAACAGAAGTTTATTCTCTCACAGTCTAGGAAGCTAGAAGTCAGAATTCAGGGTGCTAGCTCCAGGGGAAGCCTTTCTCTGTTTCTTGATTCTGGAGGAAGAGCCTTGTTATCAATCTTTCCCTGGTCTAGAAACATCTCAGTGCATGTATCCTGGGTCCAAAAGACATGCTCAGCTCCTGGCTCTGCTTTCCTGGTGGTTGGAAGTCCCCCTGTCTCTCTCTTCACTTCTCTTTTTAATATCTTAAAAGAGATTGACTCAAAATAAAACCTAATCTTGTGGATTGATTCCTGCTCCATTAACATAACTGCCTCTAATCCTGCCTCATTAATATCATAAAGGTAGGATTTATAACAACTAGGAAAATCATAACAGATGTCAAAATGGTGGACAATCATACAATACTGGGAAAAAATGGCCTAGCCAAGTTGACACACATTTTTGGGGAACACAATTTAATCAGAAACACACATTATCTTTGCATAAAATTTTATATCAAAGATAATCTAAATAATACTAAGTATTATTTAGTACAGAAAAATCATAGGTAAAAATTGTATGCACGTAACTCAAGTATTTTATAAAAGCAAGCTTTTTTTACTGTTGTTAAATCATATTCTTCCTCATCTTCCTATGGAGAATTCTACATCTCTTTGATTGTTTTAATTGCCATTGACTACACTGTGCTTCCTTTTCTTCCTTCCTTCTTTCCATTCCTCCATTTCCTATCTTATGCATTTATTTATTCAACAAACATTTATGGAGAACTTACTTCTGATAGGTTCTACACTTGCTGCTGAGGATACAAGAGTGGTAAAGTCCTCAAGGAGCTCATATTATATTAGAGAGGGCGTATACACTTACCAACCAATAATTGCAATGGTATATGATATTTACTAAAAACTAGAAACATTTACAAACTAAGTGGTGGCAGAAAGTTGAAAGTAATCATCTCTGGTGTTAAAGTATCAGGGACAGCTATAGGAAAAGCAGAGGAATAGGCTTTGGAAGGACAACACATGTCAACTGCAGAAAAGTAGTCTAGATGAGGGTTTCTTAGCAGTGGCATTATTGATATTTTTGGCTGGCTAATTCTTTGTTGTGCATGGCTGTACTTTGCTTTTTAGAATTTTGAGCTGAATCCCTTGCTTCTACAGCTAGATATCAGTAGCACCATCCTTGCACCCTCCCCAACACACTGTCAAATTTCCCCTTGGGAAAAAAAAATTGCCTCCAGTTGAGTATCACTGATCTAGACTGTGAGAATACCAGGTTAATATATGAAAAAAGTATTATATTCATCTTGATATCAACATTTATTACCTGTTTTTTTTTTAAAAAAGAGATGTACTAAAGACAATACAAGTATTTCCATTTGTCTGATGCTTGCTGAAGAATGATTTTTAAAAAGTATTTAAAATATAAGCCAGAGGGGCAGGATATTGGCTATGGCTCAGTAAAAAATTGAGAAAATACTTTGTCTCCAAGAGAAAATTTAAAACTGAATAAACTGATAAAAAACAACCATTTCAGAGTTCTGGAAATTGACCAGGTGCATACAACAATTTGAGAAACCTTTTGCTTGATAATCTACTGCACTCAAATAAGAAAAAAAGAAATCTGTGCTATTCTTGCTTGAGGCTGCTTCAATCCCAGTTCCCACTCAATTAAGTCAGTGTGGAGTTTCTGTCAGGGATGGACAATCTGTGAGGGCCAGAATCAGTGTAGATGCAGTCAAAGAGGATTCAGTTGATTTGGAGATATGGGTATGAAAGCCCACATCTAGTGGCATTGTTGGTGGAAATGATAATCTTAGCCATGTGTGACCTGAAAAGATTAGCGAGTCTACTAGCCTAAAGTTGCAGTGGTGGTAGTGAATAAAAAAAAAGAAGAAAGAAGACAAAACATACTCCTGGCTGAGGCTGTACACATGTACAAGGGACAGAGAGGGCCCAAGCTTATACTATTCTGGCCAGCCCTAAGTATGTACACATGTGCAGAGGGGAAATAAAAGAGTCCAGTGCAAAAAGGCAGCGAAGACTTTCAAAAGGGCTTGAATGCATTTTCCCTACTTACACACAGATATATTAGCAGAGGACAAAAGACTTACTGGTTCAAGAATTTTGAGGACATTGTCTGTCCAAACACTGGCTGACCCCTAAGCCAATTAGACATATGAGTGATCCCTAAGAAACAAAAGAGTAACACAAAACCTTGAAAACAGCAAGAGAAAATTGAGTCATCAGATATAGGGGGGGATTCATACAATTAATGGTTAACTTATCTGAAACAATGAGGACAAAAGCAATGGGATGACATTATCTACAGTGCTGAAGGAAATAAACTGTCAGCTAGGAATTCTATAACCAGCAAAACTATTCTTCTAAAGTCACAGTAAAATAAAGACATTCCCAGATAAACAATTACTGAGATAATTCCTTGCTAGCAGAACTGACTTAAAATAAATATTAAAGAAAATCTTTTAGGTTCAGGTTGAAAGGAAACCATTTTATACGTTAACTTGAATCCACAAAAAGAATAAAGAACACTGGAGTTTGTAAATATGTGGTTAATAAGTAATATTCTGAATAATTCAGATAGATAGGAACTACTTTGGTTTTGTATTATAAAACAGTCTCATCACAAAAATTATCCATTCTGGATTATAGAAACTGTTGTTGTTTTTATTCCTTATAATTTGTAAATGCCAACATCTGTATGTAATCAAGCCCCGTGTTAGATATGCAATTATGCACAAAACAACAATGGGAGGGCTTCCCTCCAATTGAAATTAGCATGGTCACAGTATGTTTCATTCCCATCTTTGTGTACAGTCTACCATGGAAATACTGACTTCACAAATTCAGTTTAAGTGAAAGCCAACATATTTCCTATTTTTTTAACAAAGGAGAAATGGAACATACACAAACACCAATGCTACAAAAATACTTAATAATTTTTCTGCCATTCCTATCACAGCATCTATAGTGTATGCTTTTCATAGCATCTCTTTGCCTTTTCAAGTATTGTTGAAATAAAAGTTTTTGATTATATTTGTTTCGTGTTACATTGAGAATTGTACGATATCTTTTTAGTTTAGTTAGATGGTAATAAAATCAAACTGACAATTCAAGGACAAATCATATGGGGTGGGCATTCAAAAACAGAAAATGCCTAGGAATGTAGATCCAAAGACTGGTTTAAGTTATTTCACATTATATATTGTCTTACATTTTGCTGTTAATTAAGAAGTCAGTTCTTCCAGATTCCATTCAAATATTAGAATATTTCTAGATCAGCAACATGTTACAAAAGGCCTAGTTATCATGATTTACAGTGTTGTAGTATGTTGAGAAATGAATCAAATATTGAAGAACAGCCACAATTCATAGTAAAAACAGATTTTATTGCAAGTTATGGAAAGTAGTATGTGATGGAAGAATCCCATACGTTAAAATAAGATATTTTCATGAATTTAAAACTTAGAATTTTCATTTTATTAAGGTTGCCAATATGCTGATAAACTGCTAAATGTATGCTTTGAGGAATTATAGAAAGTGACTTAATTATAAGGACCTCATATTGATAAAAACGGGTATATAATATTTTTGTGCCATTGTTTAAAATATTTTATATTTTTCTTTCTTAGTCATATATGTACATTTTATGATGAACTTATAAAAATTTTAAACATTATTTTATCTGTAATTTGTAACTGTTTCTAGTTTGAACAAGTACATGTTAAGAATAGACCAGCACAGAATACATGGCTTGAAAAAAAAAATACTGCATCTACTTTAGATCTGAAATTGATATTGCATTTGAATCAACTTCAGGATATTGTTGCATGAAAAGTGGGAAGCTGGTTCCTTGACGATAACATTCCCCATCATTTTTAACTGACAAAGGTATATTGAAGTAGAGTGCAGGTTTTTATTATTATTTTGGAAAGGTTATTTTTATAATCTTCAACATTACTTTCAGTATCAGTGACAAGAATGGGCTTATAGTCCATGAATGTTTGGATTCAGAGTGAACTTGAATAATGTTTCAGAGGTCTCACAGTAGTCCCTTGTGAATATGGCTGGTGAAGGGCTGATTAACAAGAATAATCAACTTGGGAAGGCTGATTTCATCAATCAACTCGGGATAAAATTAGGTAAAGAGGAGAGAAGTATGTCATATTTTAACGGTTGTGGTTGACTTTGCCACAACAGTGCAAAAGATTTAAAAGAGCTATCCCCCCAAATCATGTTTTTTCCATGAAGAATTGTAAAGTCTCCTGTTAGAGCTGCCACTGTTTGGTTTGGGTGGAGAGTAATTTTTCCAGACTCCCATTGAGTAATATTCAGATTTTCCATGGAGTGTGCCAAACTTCAAGAAGGCAACAGACGTTGGAGCACATGATTCTTAGCTATACCAGAGAGAAGGCATTTAGCAGAATATTTTAAAGTGACTAAAGCCAGCAGCCGATGTTTTATCACACAAGATATATTGGTCTGGGATTGTGTGTGATTTGGGCAAACTCAATACATGATAGTAGACTCAGGCTGAACTCTACATCTAACTGAGGAAACAGGAGGTCTAAAACGTTGGGACACTAGTGGGGAAGATGATGAAAGTCCCTCTATCTGCCAGACACTTGGAGATAACAGATTCTACACTGTGGCTATTACCCAAAAATCAAGAGGTCTTAGGGAATGCGAATATGAAATTGTTCTAAATTAACTGAGATTAATCGGGTATTTGCCTTAAAATATTTGAAGTTCTGTCATGTGGATGAGTGATGACATTGGTTTCCTTTGTTTTTGGAGCCGGAAGAGAATTAGGATTGGCAGATGAAACATCATGGAGGCAGATTTTATTTGCAATAAATCCTTATATAAAGTGCCCAAATTGATGAAACTTCAGCTTCTGAACCCCTCAAATTTGAAGACTCTCATTGTTGCTTAAATAACAACAAAAAACCATTGCCATCGAGGAGCTAATCTTACTACTAGATTTTAGAAGGTTTTTAATTACTTCAACCCATTAAAACTCTAAGTATCTTTGTAATATTAACCCTGACAGACCTTTTTCAACCATAGAAATGGAGAGAGAAAGTGAAAGTAATGCTGCTCTTAAGATAAAGGTTTTCAGTCTCTCTTTAGCTTTCAGGTCATTAGAATGATTTCTCTAATCAGACAAACAAATTCCTCTTGACTCTTCTTGACACGGACCTTGCAATCTTGAGTTCATTCATTTCTGACTTGTATTCATCCAGAGATTCAAAACACACCTAGATTGACCAGTTCTCTGAACTGTACCTAGAATGACTTTGACTATGACATACTAGCTGAGATAGACTTTTCACAGTGGGTCTTCATCATGGTATGGAAAATGCTTTGTGCTTTCTTTTTCATAGAATATACAAGTGAAAGAGTCCACAGATAGTGAAGAAGTGCATCTAAAAATTTTCGGGGGTGTGTTTATATCCAGGAAAATATATTTTGGCATCCAAACAATGTTAGATCATTTTAAACTACTACTAGCTCAAATTTTATAGTAAAATATTTAATAAAATCGCATAAAGTTTTTTTGCTGCAAATAATTTGGCTCTTGTAAATACTATATTAACTATGCCGTTCTCAAAGATTATGCTATGCTGTTCATGTAAGTACAAATGCATTTATTTCCTTTCTCTCTGGTTATTATATATGGCGATCTAATATAAAGTAATTTAATATCAACAAACCATTGTAAGAATGAAATCAATCGAGATGAATGGAAGTGTACCTATGATACTTGTTCTGTAAGCAGTTATGGTTATTGCAATCTAATGTAACTTTTTATTAGTTGATATTAGTGATCAATACAGTTACAAGAAAACATACCTTTGCATAATGTTATAAGTAGCTTATTCTCAGCTAGTTGAAAACTTAAGATAAACATTATATACACTAAGGGAAAGGAGCCATGGTAGCACAGTGGTTAAGCACTTGGCTGCTAGCTGAAAGGGAAGTGGTTCTAGCCCACCTGCTGTTCTGCAGAAGAAAGACGTGGCAGTCTTCTTCCATAAAGATTACAGCTTTGTTCACCCTATGAGGCAGTTCTACTCTGTTCTATAGGGTCGCTGTGAGTCAGAATCCACTCGAGGACAATGGGTTAGGTTTTGGTGACCTTAAGGAGAAAATCATAAAATAGAAACATGATAAAAATTGCCAAAAGTGGCTCTTCAGCAGGTTGGTGTAGTACAAGTCTTTTTATTGGGTGTGTGTGTGTGCAGTTTACTATTTTAAAGGAAATGCCGGAGGGAAGAGGCCTTAGAGTGTAACAGTGATGTGGTAAACTGGATGCTTTAAATTGGTGAAGTTACATCATACCCTAGGATATTTTCCCCCTAAACTTTCACTAGCTTTGAGAGTTGGCAGGTTATTTATTTATGATTTATGGACACAGTTTTAACCTTATAAGCATTTGCATTTTGAGCCGAAGGCCAGGAAACTAACTGCTCCATATTTTAATGCTTAGGAAATATTTCTGTATTTAGTAAGCGGCAGAGTCAGGATTGAAACCCAGGCAGGCATGCCACAGAGGTCACATTGTTTTCTAACTGTATTAAAGTAAACAGATATGCTGGGATATTCTGACAAGATGCCCTGTTAATGAACAGCAAGAAGAACAGGCATCTGCTTTATGATATAAAAGATGAGGAGTAAGTATAATGAGTGGATAAAAAATAACTAAAATGGAGCTTCATTGGAGGTTAGACACTACAAAGTTAAATGTTGAAGATAAATTTTCCATATTTTACAATTTACCTTCACTCGAAACTTATGCTCCTATGTTTTGAAAAAATTTCATAGCCCACCAAGTTCCAAAATAAAATGGTTAATGGTTTTTAAGAGGAGACTTAACCCAGAGTTTCCACATGTGATACACAAGAATATAACATACATGTATTTTGAGTGACTTTTTTGGAAAGACATTTGTATTTGCAATCAATATGCTTCTTTATGAACATGAACATTATCATTCAGTCTGTGTTTCTATAATCCTTACATTACTTTCTGTTACATGCACAGATGACTGTTTCCCATTTTACATATAGACATTTATCATTTTCACAGGTCTTTATATTCAAAAGTGAATTTGATTTTGCTATATCTCCAATTTGTAAAGATAGTTATAAATTGTAATCATATTTTTGATGGTACTAGGCACTCTCTTGCTTTTTCTCAATTTTAAAGCAACACTCTAAGGAGCCCTGGTGAAGCAGCAGTTAAACATTAGGCTGCTATCTAAAAAGTCATGATTTGAAACCACCACTCCATGGGAGAAAGATGCGGCAGTCTGCTTCCCAAACATTACAGTCTTGGAAACCCTATGGGGTAGTTCTACTCTGTTCTGTAGGGTCATCATGAGTCAGAATTGATCATAACTTTTCTTTTCCTAATAGCAACACTTAGTGGTATCATCAGCAAATTGCTTGGTATGCTTCAAAATGTGTTAAATAGGTAATTTACTTCAACTATCAACCATCTAGACATATGTGAGCTAATGAACTATACGTGGTATTTTGTCATTTCTCCACAATTTTTCCTCCTCATTCCCAATCCCTGTCATAGCTACATAACTTACTGTATTTTTACAAAAATAACACACACCTTCTACATTTGTTTGCTAACTACTCCTTCTCCTCAAGAGATATTTTCATAAGTGCTGCTGTGTCTTTTTTTTCACATGCTGCTGTAAAAAAATTAGCATAGCATGCTTACGAAAATATCTCATGGGAGGAGGGAGTGGTTGGCAAACAAACTCAGAAGGCATGTGTTATTCGCGTAAAAATATGGTAATAGCGTGGTATTTTGTTAGTGATTTAAACCAAGGTACTATATATATATTAAAAGGATCCCTAGAGGTGCAATGGTTGAGCACTCAGCTGCTAACCAAAAGTTTGGCTGTTTGAGCCCAGTAGCTGCTCCATGGAAGAAAGACCTGGCAATATGCTCCCATAAAGATTACAGCCTAGGAAACTCTATTGAGCAGTTTTGTTCTGTCATATTAGGGTCGTTATGAGTCAGAATCAACTCGACAGCACACAATAACAACTATATGTTACGATTTTAAAATTCAAGATATTAATAAAGAACTTGAGTTTTTTTCCATTTTTAAAATATCCCCCAAACATAGCAAAATATACATTTTGATAAGTAAAAAAACTAAGTGGAAACCATGACTTTGATAATGAAAAGTAGTGTAGTCACAGTATTGGTATTTCCTTTGGTATATGAAAAAGTCCATTTTCTCCATTTGAGTTTGCTCATAGTTAACAACAACAAAAAGAAGCTGTATTTTCCATTTTGATGCATATTAGTTGAATATGCCAAATAATAACATTAAAAAAAAAGGTTCCAAATTGACTCATGTATCATCTGTAACATGCCTATGATAATATAAAGATGAAAACCTAGGCGCTACTTTTAGCCTAAACATGGCTTCTATGTTTTATTTTTAATCCTAGCTGCCTTTGTGAGTTACATATAGACAGAGCAGCTAAGCATCTCAAACCCTGAAATATGTAACAAATGATTCAAATATAACAATTTATTATTTCATTCATTTATTTTCAGATACTGTCTAATATATGCTAAACACTATGCACATTGGAGATGGAAAAACAAGTTAGATGGTCCTCCTCCTGGCGATCTTCATTGCAGAGTGGAAAGACACACATACAACAAATAAACATCTACATAATTTTAAAGTAAGAAAGAAGTATTGAGTTCCTTAAAAGTATATGCTTGAGGAATCTGGGAGGAAAAGCTTGTCATCCAAGAGGAAATATGAAGGTCAAATTGAAAGTGGTGATGGTGATATTCTGAAAGTGTACAAAGAGCACTCCATGCAATGAAATGCATATGAAAATGCTGTACATGTAAATGGAGTTTGTGCTGAATACTTCTAGAAATGATGGTAGAAAATGACACCAAGTAAATTAGGAAGGACAGGCAAGAGTAAATCATCTAGGAATTTGGCATGTATTTGGAAATATTTAAGTTGTGTCTAAAACCACTGGTGAGTTTTATGCTGTAGAATGGCATGGCCAGAATTCATGTTTAATGATCACGCCAATAAAATAGAAAAAATAGCCTTTGATGAGATGAGAGTCTATACAGGAGAGTAATTAGGAATTTATTAGTGAAAAATGATGGTGGCCTGGGCTTGAAAGGACAGAAGTAGTTTGACATCTGAGATGTTTATAAGATACATGAAAATTATTTAGGGTCTAATGATAGATGGGAGAGCCCCGGTGGCACAGGGGTTAAGAGCTACAGCTGCTAATCCAAAGGTCAGCTGTTTAAATACACCAGCCACTCCTTGGAAACCCCATGGGACTGTTCTACTCCGTCCTATAGGGTCATTATGAGTCAGAATTGACGGCAACGGGTTTTTTTTAATGATAGATTGAATACGAAAAATGGTGAAGGAGAAAAATATGTGATATACTGATGTATTTTGGCTTGGTGATGAGTTTTTTTGGGATGAGGCAGTCTGGAGGAAAAACAAGTTAAGGCTATATGTTCAGTTTTGAACATATTATATTCTCCAAATATAGAGTTTTAAAGATAAAAGCATTATCTTTTTTTTGCCAACTGATGGTATTATTATCTATCTATCATCTATCTATCTAATCTATCTATCCATCTACCTATCTATCTATATAATAGCATTTATGTACATACATACATATATATATATATATATATATATCCCTGTAGTCATAAACTAGAATACAGGCAGAGTCATTTGGATATAGAGATGTGCACTTTGTGGTAACAAAACAACAGATGATTTGGAAAGGAGAAACAGTATAAATTTCAATCCTTCTTTGCAGCCCTCTAATATGAGAGCAAAAACGGGCATAGTATCTGACATATTGCAAGTATTCAAAAAGCATGATAGTTGAATGAATAAATAAGGAACATTATGGCCCTTTTACTTAACCAAAAATTATTGAAAGTAACGTGTCTCGATTTATTTTCTACTTTCAATTGATTTTCTATTTCGGTAAATTGAACAGTAAATTACTGATTCTGCCTTATATTCATATTTAAAGATATAAAAGCACCATTTTAGTAAGCATGCCAGATATGACATTGAGTTTTGTTGTTAGAGTGTATGTAACTATCATGAAAGGACCCACCAGAAAGGAAGCTTATTGCCAAGATACAGAGGTGGCTCATTCTGAATAAAACATTTCTTTCCTATCAAAGGAGAATCACACATCTGTAGAAATACAGGCGGCAGAAAGAAATGAAAGCAAGACAGATCAAATGTCAATTTTTTTTTCCTTTGTGAGTGTGGCTCTTGAAAATGACCATTTAATACATTTTCATTTCTTTCTTTTAAGGGATTTTCATATAACATCCTGAGAAGTGTGCCATCTGTGACAAGTAAGGCATTGAGAGCACCTTGCCTCCACGTTATCCTTCGTTCTGTGACATCCTGGTACTCTTAATCTATAAACAAACAAGATGTAGCCTGATCTGTGCTTGGTCTCCCTAATATATTGTCATTTCCCCTACATCATGCAGGTTATTTGTTTGTTTGTGTTTTAGTGTTTTGATGGCTTTTGCTAAAAGAGAGAGTTACCAGCTCATCTGCTCTTTAAAAAAAAGACTTAAATTAATTAAAGAGATAATGCTAGCTATTCTGGAAAAAAAGTGAAAAGGTTCGGGGATTTACATCTTTAGCTGCATATTAAAATTTTTTCCTCTTATTCCTGATTCTCCTTCTTCCTCCATTGCTGCAAGCAATGAAGAACAATTGTTTTACCTTGGATGGCTGTTTGCAAGCTTTTAAGACCCCAGGGACTACACACCAGGAAATAGAACAGAAGCACTGGGCCAATTAACTGGGATGTCCCATGAAAATGTGGCCCTCAACCTCCAAACCAAGAAACCAAATCCCACGAGGTGTTTGGTTGTATTTAAGCAGCTTCAGCCCTACTCTTTTTGTTGTTGTGTAAATATATCTGTCATGGATTGAACTATGTCCCCCAAAGAATGTGTGTATCAACTTGTCTGGTCATGATTCCCAGTATTGTATGATTGTGTAATCAGATGTGATTTCTTTATGTGTTGTAAACTATCACTATGATGGAACACAATGGATTAGCGGCAGTTATACGGATGAGGTATACAAGATTGGATAGTGTCTTAAGCCAATCTCCTTTGAGATATAAAAGAGAGAAGCGAGCAGAGACACATGGGAACCTCATGCCACCAAGAGGGCTGTGCTGGGAGCAGAGAGCATCCTTTGGACCTGAGGTTCCTGTGCATAGAAGCTCCCAGACCAAGGGAAGATTGATGACACAGACCTTCCTTCAGAGCCAACAGAGAGAGAAGGAACTTCCCTGGAGCTGATGCCCTGAATTTGGACTTGTAGCCTACTAGACTGTGAGAGAATAAATTTCTCTTTGTTAAAGCCATCTTCTTGTGGTATTTCTGTTATAGCATCACTAGATGACTAAGAGAATATCTGTGACACAATTTTTGCCACTTTAACTTTTTACAGGTGTACAACTTATAGGTGAGATTTTTCCATCACTGTAAACTGAAGCTCAGTGCTCCATAAGCAATCACCCCCCTTTTCCCCTCCCTCCCACCTTGTCATTCACTAATAAACTTTGGTCTCTCTAAAAAAAACAATTCTTGTGGAACTTAACAAATACAAATGTTCAATTTTTAGACCAGATCAATTGAATAAAAATTGAAGTGATGATGGGGTCAAAGGAGTACATAAAAGCCTCCTTGTACTTGAGTGGTTCACCTAAGGTTGAGAATCATGGTGGTCAAGGAAGAAAGAGTAGAGGTTCCCTGGTACAGCAAAGGAGGCAGATATGTGGGTTCCATAAGCATCAGAGAATGCCTGTGTAGAGCATCTGATGATATGGGCTAGCAATACAATTCACAACAATACAATATTTTCATGTCCTAGCAACAGTACAGAATAAAAGCAATTCTGAACTTCAAGTGACCTCCACAGCTTTGACCAATGAGTTTGTGAACAGTGATCATGAACTTCATTCTTCAAGCCTCTTCCACTCTGATTCCAACATGGGAGAGTAAAATTCCTCGAAAAGAACTAATATTTTAGCTTAGCAGGATCAATATTAACATAAGTTAATTTAAAGAAAATAAATGTGTTTTGTCATGTAAGTTTTGTGAACTGTGATTCAAATCCAATTTATAATTAAATAGATAAAAAATAAAAAATTTTCATACTATTGAGGAAAATGAAGCCAAATATTTATTTGTTTTTCTTTATTATTTTTTAACGTGTTTCATTAAGGTTAACAATTTGAGTGTGCAAATAATAATATTTAAATTAAATGTTGTGGTATTTAAAAGATGAATATTAGAGAAATCATCCAGTCTTTTTCTAGCTTCCTACTGTATGTCTTCCAACCAATAACACTCCTTGAAAAAATTACTCCATAGACCTTAGTTTTTGAAAAATGGTGCTATGTGCCTAATATTAAACATCGCATCTAATCCTTGTTACTGTTCTATCATATATGCATTACTATCATATACAATCTCTAATCCCAATTTTATAGAGTTAGCATGAACTCTGAAAAGGACATTAGTAAAATGGCTGTCATAGTGGCACACAACAGGCACTCAAAGAAAGTTAATCCCTCCACTGCATTTCTTCCAATTCTTTATACATTTTACTTGATCCATGGTCTATTTGCCCAAGGTCAGGGTAAATTAAAGATTTGAAAATGTAATGAGAAGAAAACAAAACACAATGAAACAAAACAATAAGAAATAAATTAGAATACAGGGAGAATCACTTGGATATGGAGACAAATGTACTTTGTGGTAACAACATAGCAAATGATTAAAAAGGGAGAAGCAGCATAAAATGGTTACTTCTGTAGCCTTTTCCACTATTTCTTCCTCTGAGCTTTTGTTTTATGCTTTAAACCTTGGCATTTGGGATTTTAACATCACTAGCTTTTTTTTAGTTAAGGGAGACTAAAGGCAAAGGAAACAGGCTGTTGCTTTTGTTAGTTGCCATTAAGTCGATTTCCACTCATAGCGACGCCATGTGTGCAGAGTAGAATTGCCCCATAGGGTTTTCGAGGCTGTGACCTTTTGGAAGAAGATTGTCAAGCCTGCCTTCCTACAAGCCTCTGGATACATTTGAACCACGAATCTTTCGGCTAGTTGTTGAGCACTAAACTGTTTGTACTACTCAGAGACTCAACATAAAGCATAGTAAATATTAATTTTGTTGGAGTAAAAATATATATTTTATGTGTTTAAGAGTATGGTGTGAAAGAACACGCCACTTAGGTGATTGGTGAACATAGGGAACTACCCAGCTATGTTGATCTTTAATTGAAATATATATATGTATATGTGTGTGTGTGTGTGTGTATATATATATATATATATATATGTATGAATGGAAA
>NW_004444284.1:320094-322393 GCF_000243295.1 Trichechus manatus latirostris | reverse complement strand
GTGGATCCAAATAAAATGAAATCCTTGACAATTTCAATCTTTTTCTGTTTATATATGCAAAGCCTTGGTGGCACAGTGGTTAAGAGCTACAGCAAGCTACAGCTGCTAACCAAAAAGTAGGCAGTTCAAATCCATTAGCTGCTCCTTGGCAACCCTATGGGCTGTTTTACTCTGTGCTATAGGGTCGCTATGACTCGGAATAGACTCGACAGCAATAAGTTTTATATATATATATGTAAAAATGTGCACAAAATTATGTACTTTACTTGGAGACATAATTCAAAGAGATTCATTTTAATTACTCAAGTGACTCAAGGTAAGATAGAAATTAAGAATATGAAGCATTCACAGGCATTTTTTCCTCATAATTTATTATTTGTATAAGGAATGATACGATATTAAAAATATGGTGATATTTATAAATTTTGGAATTAAGTTATGATAAAATACATAAAAACTGAGTGCCTTATATATTGACACAGTTCCTAATAAAATATTAATCTTCACAAATTTAATTCAGCCTTGAAATTCTCTTGGGTAATCCATAGGATATTGTTTTCCCAAGTTTCTTTCTGAAAATTGTAGGATAAAATAAAACATAACTGAAAGAAATTGTTCATAACACTCCAGTATGTGTTTAAACAAGACTATATCTCAATGGATGTATTTTAAGATAATTTAAGTATAATTATATTAAAATTAAAAGTTTAAAAATTTCCAACTATCTATTGGATTCAGATCACAGAAGTCATGGTTGGAAAAATGCCTGTTGGTTATCACGTTCATCCTTCTGCTTGGGCAAGATATACTCAACCCCAAGAGAGAAGAGTTAGCACTTCATATTTGCCAAGAAAGCATAATACCTTATAGGGTATGTAAGAGAAACCTTGTTAGAGCCAACTCAATATAGTGTTTGACTTCCATCCAATAAGCCCCTCAAAAAATAAATGTGCTTCTGTCATTCCATACTACCAATGTCCTGGCAACCACATTGTGTTCTACTTAGAGCATTTGCAAAATCTTGTCAGAAAACTATCCAAGAAGGACATATTGCAGTGCTATTTAGGGAAATAAAAGTAGAATAAAATATCTCCAAGTTAAAAGAATAAAAATAAGCATGTTCCTGCAATAATATGTTGAAAGTATAAAAAATGTTAAACCACAAATGATAAATGTTTTTGAAAAAAAGAGGAGTTATCCGTTTGCTAGTAGAACAACTAGCACTGAAACTTTATGCACATGGGAGCATAATAAATCCTATGTGATGGAGATAAACGGTAGGAGGTGGAAGACTTTAAGGTAATGTTGTGAATAATATCATTACAACCTGTTTAATATTTAAATCCTTTTCCAAGCACAAGGATGTACTATCCCACAGTTTATCACTTACTTGGCTGTGGATGAGGATGTCTATTAACTCTTTAGGATCACTGCATTTGCACATTTTGTTTACGCTTTCCTACCCTTCTTTGTTGGTTGTTTTTCTCATCCCATTCTTTAAACAGGCAAAACCACCGGTTGCCCCCATGTAAAATCTGGTGCACTGTTGTGTATTGTTTGGGGCACACAATGTTTACACTGTTTTTCATTCACTAGTTTTCAACATTTAAAAATAATATAAGAGTTTGAGAATTTCTTCAAAAATCAAAAGTTTTGTTGTCACAGGGTGTCTATTTTATAATGGGAAAAATTGGTTTCAGCAATCCTTTAAAGACATTCGCTCTAAAGACTATGATAGTCCAATCAGTTTCCTTGATCCCTAACTCTGAGTCTCAATGTCAGTAGCCACTTATCATCAGCTTCTGCCAATGTTTTTTCTTACATCTGGAAAGCTTTGTTAATTTAGATCACTTGACTGGCCCCAGGAGAAATTTGAGTTTGAAAATTCCTCCTCCAAGTTTAAATTTCTTCATGATTCTATTCAAGAATCTCTTCCCTCTTTACTCTGTGTTATCTCCCTGGGTGAGGTCAATGACTTCCAAGTCCCCAGTTACCAGTTGTATGTTGGCAGCTTCTCAAGAGCCTCTTCCTGGAGCTCACTCTTAGTTTCAGACATTTTATCTATTTGTCTGTAGAATGCCTTTACTGTATAACATAGGGAAAGTCAAAGTCAATATGCATACAGCTAACCTCATTGTTTTCCTTCTCACAAGGTGCTGATTTCTTCTTTCATGATCTCATAGTGTATGTCACAATTACACAGCTTGGGCAGCCAACCCAGAATCTTTGGAGTCCTCCTTGAATTTGTTCTTTTACCCCCTCTGTCTTTACACAATCTACCACTAAAGCCTCATGCTTA